>NC_045426.1:477643650-477948483 GCF_902635505.1 Sarcophilus harrisii
GGAGAGGGAGAGAGACAGAAGAACTGCTAGTTGGTGCAGCAGTCAGAATACACACAACATTCATTTATTGATGATGGCTGCTTTGTATGGGCTTTTGTGGATTTGCCAAAACAATTACAAAAGTAACATCAAAGATCACAGATAACCATAACATGTAGCAAGAATGAAAAATTTTGAAATATCATGAGTACCAAAATGTGACACAGAGAAGTGATATGAGCACAGGCTGTTGGAAAAATGGTGCTAACAGATGTGCTTGACACAGAGTTGCCACAAGCCTTCAATTTGTAAAAAATGCAATGTCTGTAAAGTGTAATGAAGTGAAGTATAATATAATGAGATATGCCTGTATAAATCCGTTCCTCTTTCTTTACAAGGGTCTGCTTAATGATGGCATCATTCTGTAATTTCTTATTCATCTTTGGGTATTTTAACTGGTGTGTGTGTGTGTGTGTGTGTGTGTGTGTGTGTGTGTGAAGAACTCTAAGAAAGCTAGTTTGATCAGACTCTAGAATGCAGGAAGGGGAACAATGTATTGTAAGGCATGAAAAATAGATTAGGAGTAAACTGGAAAGAATTTAAATAACAAAAGAAAGGACTTTATATTTGATACTTCGGGTAAAATAAATGCAGAGTTGGTTTAATCGAGGAATGACATGTTCATACCTCTGATTTAGAAAAATCACATTGGCAGATGTATGGATGTTGGAGAAAGAAACCAGAGACAGGGAAACCAGTTCAGGTAATAATACAGGAAAAAGATGATGAGAACCTTAATAAGGGTGATGGCTGTGTGAATGGAGAGAATTGGGAGTAGGCAAAAGTTATTGCAGAAATAAAATGGTGAAATATGACTTAGATATGTGAGGATAACAAAAATAAGGAGTTGAAGGTGATACAAAGAATGTGAAATTTGTGACTCAGTTCCAGGGGTAACCTTGATAAAAATAGATAAATTTGGCAGCTATGTGGGTTGGAATAAGGGAATAATGAGATATGATATAACATCACAACTTGTTTTATGCAACTTACCCTATCCCATACACAAAAAGAAGATGGTGCAATTCTTCTACACTCATTCCTTAAATAATAGAACTAGCCCTCTAAGATGCACCTGTAGCCACAAGAAAGTCTGGGAATCAGAGGTGAGTACATTGGGAAGATGGAAGTACTCCCCAGTGATGTCTGGGCAACTGTTGCTTTGGGTTCTTGGTGTAGTGTTAGGGTTTCATTTGTCTGAAGGGTCTTTGTTGAAACCAGAAGGAAAGGTTAGGAATTTTTCCCGTTGTTTGTGGGGAAATTGGAGAGTGGTAGGATGTAATAGTTTGAAAAGTAGGTGTGATGTATTGGAAAGAACACCCAAATGACTAAAAGGGAAAGAATGGAATAGTACCCATTTTCATGTCTTCTAGTTGGTTATCATAGGAGCACTGGCTGTAGAGTGGTTACACTTCACAAAAGAGCTAATGTCTCTATTTTGGACAACACCACAATAAGCAATGGAAAGTCATTGTAGCTTCTGGAGCATCAGATTTGATAAAAATGATGTTTATGAAAATTGATAGGTTTTGGAGTGGATATGAAAGGGACTTGAATGAAATCAGTTAGGATACTATTTCAAACAGTTCAGCTATGAGTATGTGAGGACCTGAACTACAGTGATGGCAATGTCAAAAGAAAGGAAAAGACAAATTTAAGAAACACCGTTAAGCATTCTGGTGAACACACTTTTTAGCTTGGAGGACTAGGACAGGTGTATAAGAGTTTAGAATGGGAACTATTTTAAGAAAGTTTAGTCACAGATATTTTGATTTTAAGTATTAAATGTTTTATGATAGGAAAGAAATTTATTATTATGTTTTCCCAATTAGAGAAAAGTAGCCTTCAGCAAACCCAACTCAAGCGAAACTCAATAGTTTCATTCTACAAAACTTATTAATATAACAAATATTGTTTTGACAGCTTTGTGTTGGCTCCCCAATGTTTATTTTGGCAGGAAAAAATGGAAAGGGACATTGTCTCTTTAGAGAACATAATAAAAATTCACACTATGAAATTATAAATGCTGCTTTCAAAATACATAAATGCTATTTTAAAATATAATTATTCCATAAATCATGTATAGCATATTCCTTCTTAGGTAAATGTCATTATAATAGAAAAACAAATGAAATTAAAAACTCACTCTCATTTTTAAGTACTATGGGTTATTTTATTTATATATTTAAATAAGAGATCCTAATCTATTTTTTTTCCCACATCTCCATCCTTAAGTATGTTTCTTCAGTGTATTAAAATGTAGGTGAAAACTGAAACTTAAAAACAGCTTTTCTTTTATCCAGATGTTTTAGGCATTCTTCCATGTCATCTTAAATATAGATAATTGGAAATATATGCAAGACATAACCTTTAAGTTTTAATCTGAATACTTGAAATCATGTAGACGATATTCAGGCATAGGAATATCTCACAAAAAGCATATTTTTCCTTATAATTTTCTATAATAAGATTTTAAATGTACTTATTACAGATAGGTTAGCTGTATGCATTTTTCTATGGCTAGATATTACCAATGTCTTTAGTAAGGATTTTGTATGATGCAAAGGGCAGCTAGGTGTCACAGTAGATAGGATAGTAGGCCTGGAATTGAAAAAACTCATCTTTCCAAATTCAAATCTGGCCTCAGAGACTAGCTATGTGACCCTTGGCAAGTCACTTAATCCTGTTTGCCTCAGTTTCTCATCTATAAAATTAACTGGTGAAGAAAATGGCAAACCACCCTGGTATCTTTGGCAAGTAAACTTCAAAAAGATCATAGAGAGTTGAATAGAACTAAACAATGATTGTATGTTGCAAATTTCTAAGTGTAGGTTTACAAAGAAAAGCAAAAACATGGACCCTGCCCTCAAGTTGTTGTTTTCTTTCCTAAGTGTCTCATTTATAATACCATTTTCAGAATAATAAGTCATGCATAGTCTCAACTTGCTTGAATTTTTCCGTGTTTTCCTCAGCTTTTATGAATAAGATGTAAATGTGCAGGCCAATGGGACATTTATGGATCTACTAGTTGTTACCATGAAGACAAATTCATGAAGTTTAACAAACTTTAAAATGTTCTGATGTTACAGATGGTCTCATAGAAACTATGGAAGAGAATCCCCAGTGGACTTTGCAGAACTCTTTTTAAAATTTTTATTTATTTTAATTTTTAATTTTAATTTTCATATTTGATTTATTTAATATTTCTCCAGTTACATTTAAAACATTTTTATACATTCATTTAAAAAATTTTAGAGTTTTAGGTTCTCTCTCTTATTCCTACCCATAATTAAGAGAACACATATGAAGTTATGTAAAACACTTGTATAAAAGTCAATTTGTGAAAGGAAGCCCTAATGAAAACAAAAACTATCAAGAAAAATTAAGTTTTTTAAAAAGATATATATATAGATATAGATATGGAGAGAGAGACAGAGAGAAAGAGAGAGACAGAGAGAAAGAGAGAGTGAGAGAGAGAGAGAGAGAGAGAATGCTCAATCTGTATTCAGCACAATCAGTTCCTTCTCTGGATGTGGATAGTACTTTTAATCATAAATCCTTCAACCTAGTTGTGGATCATTGTACCGCTGAGGAATAGTAAAATCATTTACATCTGGTCATCCCCATTGGTATTATTTTGTGTACAATACATTTCACTTTGCTTGAGTTCATGGAGGACTTTCCAGGTTGTTTTTTTTTTTTTTTTTTTTTTTTCCTGAGTGCATCCTGTTCATCAGTTCCCATAGAACAATAATATTTCATCACAAACACATACCACACTTTATTGAGTCATTTTCCAATTGGTAGGGATTCCCTCAATTTCCAATTTTTTGTTTACCCTGAAAAGAGAACTGCTATAAATATTTTTTGTATATATAGGTCATTTTCGTTTTTTAAAAATCTTTTTTGTTATTCATCCCTACTAGTAGTGGTGTTAGGTGAAAGGATATGCATGTGCCCTTTAAGCACAGATCATATCTTTTAATCATTTGTCAATTGGGGCATGACTCTTAAATTTTATAAATTTGACTCAGTTCTCTCTGTTTGAGAAGTGAGGCCTTATCATAGAAACTTGTTTGGAAATTTGTTTTCCAATTACTATTGCAAACTGTATTTCCCCCCTTTTATTCTCTTTCCTTTTACCTTGTCCCTTCTCAAAAGTGTTTTGTTACTGACCATTCCTTCCCCCAATATGTGCTCTCTTTTATCACTCTCGCCCCCTTTCCCATTTCCCTTTATCTTCTATTTTCCTACATGGTAAGATAAATTTCTATATCAATATTGAATTGGCCTCTTTGAGCCAATTCTGAAGAGAGTAAGGTTCACTCACTCACCCTCTCCTTCCTTCTTCCTCAACACTATTAAAAGAAAAAAAACTATATCTTGCCTCTTTTTTATGGCAGATAATTTGCCCTATTTCACTTCTCCTTTTCCCTTTCTCCCAATACATTCCTCTCATCCCTTAATTTCATCATTTAAAAAAAAGATATTATCCCTTCATATTTAATTCACACCTGTGTCCTCTGCCTATGTATATTCCTTCTAACTGCTATAATAATGAGAATATTCTAATGAGTTACAAGTATCATCCTCTCATGTAGGAATGCAAACAGATAAACATTATTAAATCCCTTGATTTCACTTTCCTAATTACCTCCTTATGCTTCTGCAGAGTCTTATATTTGAAAATCTAATTTTCCATTCAGCTTTGCTCTTTTCATCATGAATGTGAAAAATCTTCTGTTTCATTGAATGAGTACCTTTTCCTCTGAAGGATTATACTCAGTTTTGCTGGGTAGATGATTCTTGCTTGTAATCCTAGCTCCATTATTCTCCATAATGTTATAGCCCATGCCCTCCAGTAGTTTAGTGTAAAAGCTACTAAATCTTGTATTATCTTGACTGGCTCCACTACACTTGAATTATTTCTTTTGGATGCTTGCAATATTTTTTCCTTGACCTAGGAGTTCTGGAATTTGGCTGTAATATTCCTGGCAGTTTTCATTTTGGGATCTCTTTCATGAGGTGATTGATGCATTCTTTTCATTTCTATTTTTATCCTCTGGTTCTAGAATATCAGGACAGTTTTCCTTGATGACTTCTTAAAAGATGATATCCAGGCTCTTTTTTTTTTATCATGACTTGCAGATACACCAATAATTTTAAAATTATCTCTCTTGGTTCTATTTTCCAGGTCAGTTTTTTCCAAATGAGATATGCTCTTATATCCCTCAATGCTCTTTTCTCTTTAGATTTTCATGACACCTTGCTTTCCTTCTCTATATGTGACTGCTCCTCAGATTCCTTTGCTGCATCTTGATCTAAGAAAAGCCTGAAAAGACTTACATAAGCTGACGTTGAGTGAAGTGAGCAAAACCAGGAGAACATTGTACACAGCCCATAGCAACATTATGTGCCAATCATCTGTGATGGACTTGACTCTTCACAGCAATGCAGTGATTCAAAACAATTCCAGTACACTTGGATGGAAAATGCAATGCCATGTGCATCCAGACAGAAAGTATAGAGCCTGAATGTAAATGAAAGCATAGCATTTTCACCTTTTCAGTTTTTATTTCTCATATTTCCCTTATTTTTCTTGTGTATTACAAATATGGAAATATATTTTAAAGGATTGTACAAGTTTAACCTATAAAAGATCACTTGCTGTCTTGAAAGGAGGAGGTAAAGGAGAGAGGAAGAAAATTTTGAAACACAAAGTCTTACAAAAATGAATGTTGAATACTATCTTTACATGTATTTGGAAAAAATAAAATACTATTGAGGAAAAAATAAAATAAAAAGAAATTCCCCAGAGATTTGAATGTGTACACTTTTATCCCCATTCCCAAGCGAACAGGAGGAAAAAGCTGATTGTGATAACTATGAGGGTAACTCTATGTTCTCTATCTCTTAAAAGATAATAGCCAGAATCTTTTGTCTACAACACAATAATATTGGAAAGCATTCATTCCTAGAATCATGACACTTCTTCAGACAACACATATTATCTTTGCTGCACATTAGATATGAGAAGTATAGGAACCACAACCAGAATCTCTACAATAATCATAATAGTAGTATCAATATCGATAATAACAATTATAATTAATCTCATTGTTGCATAAGCCGGACTGTGTAGTTCTCTTGGTAAAGCACAGACTCTTTAAAAAAGTGGGAGGATGAAAGGGACTGGGGAAGGGAAGTATGAGAATGGTCTTTAGCACTAAATCTTCTGTTCTTTCCATTAAAAGCCTCTAGAATGCTAATTGCATCATCAGCCTACTTATTGATTCTAATGCCATGCAGTTCACTATAAATGAAAGTATCTTTAGTTTTTGCTTTAAGGATTCTTGAAATTTAATACAAAGATGTGGGAATGGAGAGGTAACACTACCTAGTTTTAATTAAAAAAACAATTCATTGAAAAATAAAATTCCAGGCATTGCTAAAATTACCTTTTCCAGGGGAAAAATACAGATAAATCACTTACTTGCATTTCCTTTAGTAATGAGGAAATCTAGGCAAAGCAAAGTAAATCTCTTTTTGCTGAAAAGGCAATTTGTTAATGCTTGAAGTTTTATTTCTTATTGATTAAGTAATAGATATAAACTGACCCACTTCTTCCAGATGCCCTGACTTGAAAAATGTTAACACTGGACAACTTTAGAGGGAATTTTGAGGAAGTTTACGAGTACACCATTAATGGAGCTGCATTTTTTATCTATTATCAAAAAGAATAACAATAATGATTTTCTAAGGAAAAAGGAATGGGTGACCGGTAAATAACGATATTTATACTTTGGTAATAAATCTAGACTGGAAATAATTGATCAAATACTACTTTTTCCACTAACTGAATAAAAATACGCCAGGTTTGAAGTCTACATGTATTCTAGCAAATATATTATGAAAAGCCCCAAATGAAGTCTGCTTGCATTCTAGCAGATATATTTATAAAAAGACTTAAATGTTGAAGTGTATGATATGTATTAGTATCTATTCTGGGCAGAATACCATGCATTCAGGAATTCCTGATTCTTACCCAATCATGAAGCACATGAGTGATCAGTAAATGAATGGTGGCACCTGAGCTTCAAGATAGTTACAGGATTGTAGTTGTGCCAAAAGGTGTTCTTCCTCATGAATACCTTTTGATTGATAATAGAGGCCACAATCTGTTCTTGATTATTGCTTCTTCTTCCTTATCGGACTTTCTTGCTCCATCTCTTGGTATCAATTTCTGCATCTCTCTTAATGGAAAATCCTGTCTATTTTCTTTTATTCATTTAATATTTATTTCATTTCAGATAAATCTCTTGGGCTTGACTAGGTTACCAAGGCTTATTCCTTTTGCTTCAGTGACTTTTGACTGTGGCAAATATCTCTTGTATGTGCCCATAGGCTACAATCCCATAATCTTCCACTGGATGGCTTGTGATGGAGGATACGACTCAATGAAGCTAAAAATAGCATAGCTTCAATCCCACTTCTAGCATTCCCTAATAGAAGCTGCATTAGGAATCAGACAGGGTCTATGATAACCAAGCTATATTCTTTTTGCTCTGTGAACCTTAAAAAAAAAATTGGACACCAATTTTTCTTATTAATAGAGCACCAAGTTCTTCATTTTCAAGTTTTCTATGTTTAATGGTTGGTGGACAATGTGTCTGCTATCAATGATATAGAACTCATTTGACTTAAAAAGAAGAGTTTCCTGGACAATTCTAAATTTCCACCACAACAAGGGAAAGAGGCAGTATCTTCTTCCAGCATCTCTCATTTCTCATGGGTCCTGGTGGTATTGGAGGGATGATATTTGACCCATAGAGTCCACAGATTTCTTGGAGCCCCTAGAAAGTCATCTCTAGTCAGAATAACTCTATTTGTCATGATACATTCTATTCAATGACCAGTCAAAAATCTTGACTGTCAACTGAAACAATATTCTCTGGTCACATCTAGGATTTCATTGATGTAGTTAACACTCAAGAAACTGAAATCTTTTTCTTTCCTGGAGCCCATGAGAATGTCTCCTATCAAAACTCCTTCAAAAAATCCTATCAAAAAATCTTAACTTAGATGCATGTCTCTTCAAGTGAAATAAAGTATGTAGATCATATTGCAAACTATAAATGTTATTTATTTATTATTTATTTATGGACCTAGGGACTCAGATCATTAAGTCTTTTGTAACAAGAAAGTTCTTCTAGTTTCTAGATTTTTAATTTGCAAAAAGGCTACTAGTACTTTTGATAAGAAAGAAAATCTATGAATTCAAACTGTACCATGATGATAGAAAAGTAAAAGTGACAAATATAACTTGTTATATTTGACCTTATATAGACCTTATGAGTAAGTTACAAAAGGGGGGGGATGTTGGGGGATGTCTAATCTTCACCAAGCAAAAACTAGAATTTGAGATGTGGTTGATCATATATCTTAATTATCATTCAGTAGGGGAATAAAGGAACAACCATGTCTTAAATATAATTTGACTTGTACTTTACATTTGGGCTCTATAAATCCCTGCTAAATTTCAACAATACATGAGTATCATCATCCAAGACCTGCTAGTTCAAGGTCTAGTAACATATCATGAAAACATTTTAATCTATTCTACAACCCATATATAACACATTTAATTTATGTGAATTATGCTAGCATGGCACCATAAGAACTATTCATATTTGTAGCAGGTGTGTCTAGGTGTAGTTCTGGAAAAGCCAACTTTCGCCTTAGCCAACTATATCCTGTACAAGAAGCGAGGTTCCCAAGAGAAGATCAGATCTTTCATTAGGTAGTAATTGGCCTTGTTCTGGGTTCTTATTGCCACATCAGTTATGAAATATTTAACTAATTCTTTTCAAATTTTTTCTCTTTCCCACACCTTTTCTTACTTTGAGAATTCAAAGAATTTGATATTAATTATGAATGTGAAGTCATTCAAAACAGATTTCCGTATTAGTCATATTATGAAAAAAAAACCAAGCAAAATAAAACAATGAAAATAAAGTTTTAAAAAGGTATTTATCACACTGCATTCAGAATCTTCTCTGGAGGTTCTCTCTCTGGAGGCAGATAACATCTTTCATTGTGGTCCTTTGGAATTGTTTTAGATCATTGTCTTCATCAAAGTAGCAAAGTGTTTCATAGTTAATCAGCCTTACAATATTTCTGTTACTGTGTATAATGTTTTGCTGATCCTGTTCACTTCATTTTGCATAAATTCATATGTCTTTCTAGATTTTTCTCAAACCATACTGCTTATCATTTCTTAAAACACAATAGTATTTCATCACAATCATATACAAAGCTTGTTCAGCCATTTGATCACTGATGGGCATTTCCTTGATTTCCAATTATTTACCACCATAAAAGGAGCTGCTATAAATATTTTTGTATGGATAGTTCCTTTTCCCTTTTTTTGATCCCTTTGCAATAAAGACCACATAATGGTATTTCTTTCTCAAAAAGTATGCCCAGTTTTGTAGTCCTTTCCAAATTGTTCTCCAGAATGGTCAAACCAGTTCACAACTGCACTAGTAGTGATTTTGTGTTCCAAGATTTCTACATCTCCTCCAGCATTTGTCATGTTAACCAATCTTATAGGCAAGAAATGTTATCTTGGAGTTGTTTTAATTTGGATTTCTCTAATCAATAGTAATTTAAAGCATTTTTATGTGACTATAGATAGTTTTGAATTATACTTTTTCAATCAGTCATTGATTGGATGATGACTTTTTGGATATAATGCTTGTTAAGGTATAGGTTAGACCAAATGGGCTCTGAGACTCTTTTAATTTCTGTGATTCCTTGATTTTATGACTGTAGAAGTTCTTGGGATCGGTAGGTATGGTTTTCTAGAAGAATGGATTGGTTGATTCTTTGGTAATCTTCAATTCTTTATTCTTGTGGAAGCCCTGCCTTTAGTGATGTTTGGTTTTAGAGTTAGCTAGGAGGATAAGGAAAAAGGATATTGCTCAATGAGTTTCTGGAATGCTCTCTCAACTGGATTTAACCCTATTACTCTTTCTACTATGCACATGGTCTCTGACTGATTTTAATCAAGTTACTCATCAAAAATATTGCCCTTTTGGTAGTATATTTCTATTTGCTAATTATATGTGAATGTTTGAATTCTTAAGGGAATGATTAAGTTTTCTAAATTTGCTGCTAATTTATCTTTTCTAACCCCATTTCAGTGATGATTTGGCAGCAAATAGAAGGTACTGGACAAAAACTAAGATCCTCTTAATTTTAATAAAATGTTATTTCCATGTAATAGAAGAAAGGTCTGGGGATGCTGAAATAATGATAGGGTACTGATAAATAAGTGAGAAAAAGGAACAATATTAAGGGTGAGACATATTTTATAAACTCTGACCATACTTTCATAGCCCAGATCTATTGAAGGCATGTACTCTTAGTTCTTCTAGTACTACCCAATCAATAGATTACCTAGGTAGTTGACATAAAAATAATTTTCCTTAGGAAAGAGAATAATTTAATAATAAGGATCAACAATAACCAAGTATGTAGATTAAAATCTACCAAACATATAGACTATCATGGGAAATTCCCATCATAAAAGATGTCTCCAATATGAAAATATAAATCTTAACACAATATGTAAAATAAAATATTTATTGAATGAAAATTATTTTTTCAGGTTATAGTTAAGCCTGCCATGATACACATATCATGTGAACTTTTGTTCTCCTAGACACATGGTAAGAATCAAAGATCTGAGCCAAGAGGATACTGATCTCATCATCAAAGGGGAGAGAAATGAAAAGTTTAATGAGATATAACCAAGAAAACCCAAATCTAAAAGCTTGGCCTGCTACTTTCATCTGGTTTCTTCTTCCTAGTAATTCTCAGTTATTCTCAGTTACTCCTCTGAAGATGAGCAATTGTTAGGAATTCATTCATATAAAATTCTACAAGGAATATATACATATATAAATACATATATATGTATATATGTGTATACACACACACATATATATACATATACATATGTATATATATATATGTAATTCTATAAGGAATTCTCTTTAGAGATGATAGTCAAACCCATGAGAGGTCAAGAGATCACTTATAGAGAAAAGGGCCTAGGACAGAATTCTCTGAAAAATCCATGGTTAGAGAGTGAGGTATAATGAATATTACTGTAAAGGAAACTGAAAAAGAGTAGTTTAACAGAGTAAAAGAGAAAAAGAAGGTGACAATCCCATAAAAAATCAAGGAGAAAAAAAGCAATGAGTAGTCAATATTCCTTGACTATCTTGATTCCATAGTTTCAGTAGTTTGGGTGATCTGTGTGGTTCAGATAGGGTAGTCAAAACTCTCTCATTGGCTCAGTGATCTACAAGATTTAAGATGAATGAAATAATTAAATTTGAAAGCCCAATGGGAAGTGCGGCTGAAACCTAATTTTGGACTGATTCTTTTGGTTAATTTTAATGTTAGGAATTGGTTTTAGTATATTTTTGCTTAGACACAGGGAAGATTCTGAGCTCTCACTTTCCAAATCTACTTCAGGCAGTTGTCTGTTGGGGCCACATCTAATTATCTTGCAAGAGGGTCCATTGTCACAAGTTTTAGTGTGAGAATTTATTCCTCAAAAGTTGGTAGTCTTTTCTAATCAGGACTTGATTTATGATTTTGCTGATTAAAAGACATTAGCATACTTTTTTTAAAAGGAAGAACCTAATTGTAAAACATTTGCTAATATATCCTTGACTTGCTAGTCAAACATTGTTAAGAACCATACCTAAATAAAGGGGCAGGTCAATTCTCCTAGAGCCTCCACAGCTGTGAATCATAACACTTGAAGGAGCTGCAAAGCAGCCTTTATTAACTCGGATGTTCCTTGTGGATTGGGAATGAAATAAATAGAAGGCAAGAGGGAAGAGGAGAGAGTCAGAGAACTCAATTGCCTCTCAGTCTCCATGTATCATCGTTATCCTCTCACATGAAGAGATACATTCTACAGGTCTGAGTTAGCCCTCCAGCAGCCACTGGCAGGTGGCTCCTATATCACAACAAAACATGATTTTTTTCTTTCTTTAGCCCAGCAGTAAATGAATGCGTAGGCAGCTAGGTGGTGCAGTGAATAGTGCCTTGGAGTCAGGAAGACTAATCTTCCAGAGTACAAATCTGGTCCAGACATTGGTAAACCACTCCAGTATTTTTGCCAAGAAAACCTCAAATTGGGTCATGAAGAAGAGTTGGACACAATTGAAATGATGGAACAACAACAAATAGGTGATTACAGTACAAAATTCAAGGAATGATGTCATCACAAGACTGGAGACCTGGTGACTGACGCTTAATGATGATGATGATGATGATGATGATGATGATAAACAACTGGCATTTAAATGGTATTTTAAATTTTGAAAGTGCTTTGCACCTATTATCCAATTTGAACTTCACAACAGGTAATTACAGAAGTCCCAAGTTATGCTTACTTCATCCTTCCTGGAATGAAAAAAATTTAAAAATTCTTAGAAAATGTCCAACACGGTGGAAAATGCTAGATGTTGCTATTGTTCAGTAGTTTTTCAATAGTGTCTGACTTTTCATGACCCAATTTGGGGTTTTCTTGGTAAGTGTACTAGAATGGTCTGACATTTTTTTCTTCAGTTTATGGATGAGGACCTAAAATAAGCCAGGTTAAGTGATTTGCTCAGAATCACACTGCTAGTAAGTATCTGAGACAAGATTTGAATTCAGGAAGATAAGTCTCCCTGACTTGAAGTTTGACACTCTATTCACTCGGCCACTTAGATATCCTAATGAAGATATACACACAAAACTGAGAGAACTCTTACACATAAAAAAATTATAGTCTAATAATAAGAGACTACCTGAATGCAATGATGCTGGTAACTGGGTGCTTTGATTGTCAAGTTAAAAGGATTTGTGAATGATACTATACTGACAGTTGGATGACATATTTCCAACAACTATGAAAACATTAATTTTTATTTTTTACAATTTACAAAGGAAGAGAAAGAAGAAGTAATCAGGAATGCATGTAGGCAGCACAGTAGAATGCGAGATTCCCAGAAGAGAATATAAAATATGGTAAGGGAATGGCTAGATATAGTGGTCAACTTTGGCAAATACTCACTAGTCAGATAGTGAAGTCCTAGGATGGAGTTCTAAGTCAAAGAGAATTCAGTCCCCCAGAGTATGGTTTCTAGAGGATTAGTAGTGTAGAGAACTCAGTGGCAGGGCAGGTGTCGAGATACTAGTTAGGGTGGAAGCATAGGGTGAAACACATTGGTTTGCCTACATATAGTGGGCCATATGGATTTCTGCTCATGTTCATACTCTCATTGAGTGGGAGAATGAGGGTCCTATCTGTCAAAGCTGAATATAAAATTTCCCAAGGAAATAATTCTGGCAGTCAGATGAAAGAAAGATGATTATGCTGAAATCACTCCTTAGAAGAGGGACTCTTCACTAATATAAGAAATATGAACAATGTGAAAGTGGGGATGAGGTTTGTTACCTTGTCTAAAAACAGGATCAGATGCCACTTACCCATCATTTAACTGATGTAAAAATGAGATTTCTCTAAGTTGGATGATTAAAAAAAAAAAAACCTTGGGAAAACTTATATGAACTGATGCAAAGTAAAGTGATCAGAACCAAGAGAACATTGTATACAATAACACCAATATTGTATGATGAAGAATGGTGAATTATTTAGTTATTTTCAATAATACAATTATCCAAGAAAATCCCAAAGGACTAATGTTAAAACATATTACCTGCCTCCAAAGAAAGAACTGACATTGGTTGAATTCATACTGAAGGAATCTTTCCTTCCTTCCTTCCTTCCTTCCTTCCTTCCTTCCTTCTTTTGTTCCTTCCTTCCTTCTTTCCTTCCTTCCTTCCTCTTTCCTTCTTTCTTTTCTTCCTTCTTTCCTTCCTTACTTTCTTCCTTTCTCCTTCCCTCCCTCCCTCCCTCCCTCCCTCCTTCCTTCCTTCCTTCTTTCCTTCCTTCCTTCTTTTGTTCATTCCTTCCTTTGTTCATTTCTTCCTTCCCTCCTTCCCTCTCTCCTTCCTTCCTTCCTTCCTTCCTTCCTTCCTTCCTTCCTTCCTTCCTTTTTCCTTCTTTCCTTCCTTACTTCCCTCCCTCCCCCTCTCTCTTCCTCCCTCTCTTATTCCCTCCCTCCCTTCCTTCCTTCTTTCTTCTTTTCCTTTTTTCCTTTTCTCCTTCCCTTCTTTTCCTTTCTTTGTTTCTTTCTCTCATCCTTTTACTTTTCATGTCTTCTTGAACAAAATTAATAATATGGAAATATTTTACATGACTGAATATGTATAACACTTATCAGGAAGGGAGAAGGGGAGGGAGGGAGAAAAGGAAGAATAGAATTTGGAACTCAAAATTTAAAAATGCTAAATGTTAAAAAATATTTTAATTTGTAATTGGGGAAAATAAAATCTCATTTAAAAATGTCTGTAGAGTAGAATTTTGGTGAAGAAAACTTCTTATGGGTAACTATGTATGGATGAAATAAGTTTTGATAAAGTGGAATATTACTTCTCCACATTTTCACACCTAAGTGATTTCTCTATGTCTATTCTCTCCTTTCTCTACCTAGGACTCATTGGAAAAGACACTGATGTTGGGAAAGATTGAAAGCAAAAAGAAAAGGGGACATAGAGGATAGATATTGTCATGGAGTAATAAATTTCTTAACTTAGATTTTGAAAGGTAGAGAGCCTGTTATGCTATTTTTCTAAAATTTCATTCATTTATTTATTTATTTTGGTCATTGAGGCAATTGGAGTTAAGTGACTTGCCCCGGGTCAGATAGCTAGGAAGTGTTAAGTATCTGAGACCAGATTTGAACTCAGGTCCTCCTGATTTCAGGCTGGTGTTCTATCCATTGCACCATCTAGCTGGCCCTGTTATGCTATTTTCTATGGATTCACAGAGACAGACATGACTGAATAACTGAACAACAACAACAAAACCTTTATGTCTCAGTCTTATTCCTCCACCTGTAAGGTTTCAGTTACCTTCTCAGGCTATTACCTCTGCTCTGACTTCTCCCTTCCTGACTTCAACTCTTTGGTTAACAAAGTGACATCATACTTTTCTCCTTCTATAGTCTTCCTCTATCTTCTTTTGTGAATATTCAACCATGTCATGTTTACTAGTAGTGTGGACTCTATTTTGGGTCCAGTTCTCTCTGTATACTCCACTTAATTATCTTACTAGTTTCCATGGAATTTATTATCTTTTTTACATTAATGACTCCAGATGTATAAATAATATGTATAAATCCATAGATACATAGATTAAAACTCACTTTTTCCTGAGTTCTAATTCTGTATGGCTAATTGCCTACTGGGCACTTCATACTATATATACAAGAAATATTTTAGAGTCAACATGGTCAAAGATTACTTCTTTAAAGAGAACTTAAATAACATCTTTTATACAGAGTTTCTGATTCCTCTAGCCAGTGCCCACCATCCCACGATTACCTTGAATTTGTTGTGTATATGCATTGTCTGTGTTGATAGACTGTAAGCTCCTTAAGAATAAGATATTCTTTTTTTTTTTTTTACCTTTTCATTGAGTACACATAGTGATGATGCCTTGTCCTTAGTAACTGCTTACTGATTTATTATTTAAATTAATCTTCCCAAAGTCCAAGTAATTCTATAGTCCCAAAATCTCCACAGTAGTTTTTCAAAAAAATAAATTACAAACTTCTTAGTTTCTGATAGCCTCCAGTAGAATGCAAACTCCTCCAGGATAAGAAAATTTGAATTTAGGCTGGCCTTTTGCAGGGCAGCCAGCTGGTGCAAGTGGATGGAATCAGAAAGATTTATCTTCCTGAGTTCAAATTTGGCCTCAGACTCATTAATTATGTGGCTCTGGGCAAATCACTTAACCCTGTTTGCTCAGATCTTTCTTTATCTATAAAATGAGCTGGAGAAGGAAATGGCAAATCACCCCAGCATCTTTACCACAGCACCCCAAACCTAAAAAGCCAACTGGAGCCATAAAGAGTTAAAAGTAACTGAAATAATTGGTGAGCAAAATGTAATAATTGCTAGCATTTAAAAATTTTAAAATAAATTTATTTTTAATACACATTGCTTTATGAATCATATTGAGAGAGAAAAATCAGAGAAAAAGGGAAAATCTTTGGGAGAGATTAAAAAGAAGTAAACATAGCATGTTTTGATTTATATTCAGTCTCTTTACTTCTTTTTCTGGTTGCAGATGACATTTTCTGTCCAAAGTCCATTGGAATTGCTTTGGATTACCAAACTACTGAGAAGAATGAAGTTTATCATAGTTGATTATGGCACATTCTTGCTGTTATTGTGTACAATGCATTCCTGGTTTAGCTTGTTTCACTCTGTATAGATTGTATAAATCTTTCCAGGCCTTTCTAAAATCAGCCTGTTCATCATTTTTTATAGAACAATAATATTCCATTATCTTCATATACCATAACTTGTTTAGCCATTCCACAATTGATGGCTATCTACTCATTTTCTAATTCATTTCTACCACGAAAGAACTGCTACAAACATTTTTGCACATGTAGGTTTTTTTTCCCCCTTTTTTTTTTTTTTTTTGATTTCCTTGGGATACAGACCAAGTAATGACACTGCTGGGTCAAAGGGTATACACAGTTTTATAGCCCTTTGGGCATAGTTCCAGATTGCTCTCTAGGATGGTTGGATCAATTCACAACTTCACCAATAATGCATTTTTGTCCCAGTTTTCCCATATCCCCTCCAACATTTATCATTATCTTTTCTTGTCATCTTAGCCAATCATAGAGGTGTGGTACTTCAGAGTTATTTTAATTTGCATTTCTCTAATCAAGAATGATTTAAAGCATTTTTTCACATAACTTATAAATGGCTTTAATTTTATATCTGAAAATTGTTCATGTTCTTTGACCATTTATCAATTGGCAAAAATTGCTAGCATTTATATGGAGCTTTAAAGTTTGCCAAACACTGAAAAATATTATCTCATTCGATCTTCACAAAAACCCTGGAGAGGTAAATGCCATCATTACCCCTTTTAGCAGATGAGGAAAGTGAAACAGACAGTGGTTAGGGTCACACAGCCAGTAAATGTCTGAGACTAGATTTTAGCTCAGGTTTTTGGAATGTAGATATCACCTAGATGCCTTTGCTAGAAGCCTCTGCTTCAATAAATGCTTATTGACAAGGATTGTATTCAATCTCCTACATTTCAAGTTTTAACAGATAAAAAGTTGAGAGGTTATACCTATATTTTCCAAAGAAAGACTTTAGTGTGAATTAAATGGGGTAGTTATTTATTCTTAATATCCAGAAGCTTCTTTATTTTGTAACCTATCAAAACCACTATTTCCTGAGACTTATTATATTGAGAGAACAAGGACATTTTATTTTGCCCTTCCAACCTACCCTGTATACATCTTCTATAATGTAATGTAAAGTTAGTTGTTAAGTTATTGACAAAGATGCTTGAGCACACAACCATCTAACAGCAAAACAAACACAATAAAGTATGTTTCTTCAGATCACCAACACGGGACAGAAAATACTGTATTTAAGGAGAGTAGGAGGTCATCAGAAAATATAAATACAACCATAAGAGAATTTGCCTTCTCATGAAATATTCTGTGTAACTTAAAAATACATTTTGGGGGAGCAAAAGGGGAGTAACAACTTAAGATCACAGACTTAGAAAGGATAGGACAAAAGTTCCACCCTCTTATATTATAGGTAAAAAAAACTGAGAGTCCAAAGAGCGAAATGTTTTACAACAAAACAGTTGAGCCTTGGTGCCATGTAGCAATTCTGATGTCCAACAAACTCATTAAGAACAAACAAACAAAACCCATTATTTTATCTGCATTCTCTGTGGTCCCTGTATTTTGTTGGTACTCAAAGTTAATAATGTATTAGGTATAAGTATAGCATACAAACAGTATTTTCTAAGGAATTTCTAGATCTTAATGAATTCTATTACTTATATAAGATATTTATATGTAAGTTATTTATGCTTAAAATAATGAAGTCCTGGATAAGAAACTGAAAACAACACAGGCAGTGTTTTTATTACTTGTGGCCATTGAAGGTAAGGACTTTAAAAAACAAAAGGCAAATCCTCCTGTCTAACTGTTATTGTCTCACTCCCACTCAAAGTTATTTTGGTTTTTGTGTATATATATTGTATCTGCACACACACACACACAACCCTATATCATATCCTGTAACCCTCCTATATCATTGAGGTTAAGGGCACAGCACCCCCATGATCTGGAAAATCCAAGTATATTTTTGGCACTCTCTTCATACTAGAGAAAAAGTCTTTTTCACTTTCTTTTATGAGGTATTTGCAGTACCTTATTGTAAAATTTGGGTTAAGTATTTGGTCATAGGCTCTTGTATTATCTGCTGTCTCTCATGTGTCACCTGTTGCTTCTGCAAAACTCCCCCAAATTCCCATTTAATTTCTTATGAAAAGATATCAAAACCATAATGGCGAAAGTTGTGATGTGGAAGGGATAACTCTGTGTGTGTGTGTGTGTGTGTGTGTGTGTGTATAGTTTCCATATCTCTTTGATTCTATCCACTCCCCATATCTATATTGAAATATTGAGGAGGAGGTACAGTGGATAGAATCACTAGGTATGGAGTCAGTGAGATGAGATCTAATTTGACTTCACTAGTATATGACTGGGCAAATCACATAACCAGTTAGCCTTAGTTTCCTCAACTTTATAGTTATAACAGAAATTAAATAATAGAACCTAACTCACAGGGTTGTTGAGAAGATCACATGAGATAATATTTAGAAAGCACTTAGGACAGTTCCTAGTAAATGCTTGTTGTTTTTCATCATTTTCCTACTACCAAAAAGTTAACTAAAGTTAAAAAAAATTTGTGGAATTTTGTGAATATAATTAAGGGGGAGTTTCTGCAAAAGAAAATGGAATGGGAGTGAGAAAGAGGTACTAGTGAGGAGCACGTGAAATTTATGAAGAAGCCTATCAATGGAGAGAATCAGTAATTAACAAAAGAAAATATTTAGGAGGGGATTAGTAACTAAAACATGGTCACAAACATCTATATACATACATTAGGAGTATATGTAATGAGCAAGGTGAACTAGAGCTATTAGGTCAAGGAGATAATATGATCTTATCTTATTCCTGAGATTTAGTGGAATCAGGCAAATGAATAATATGACTATGAAAAAATATACCTTTTTCTCCTAAAGAAAAAGATTGAATAAAAGAGATTAGCAGGGTTGCATATCAATAACATGCTTAAATGAGTAAAATTTCAGAATGAAGAGGGAGAGAAATATTTGAGTGAGGATCAATAAAATGAAAAAAC
This sequence comes from Sarcophilus harrisii, assembly GCF_902635505.1. Classification (NCBI taxonomy): domain Eukaryota; kingdom Metazoa; phylum Chordata; class Mammalia; order Dasyuromorphia; family Dasyuridae; genus Sarcophilus; species Sarcophilus harrisii. The sequence goes on from NC_045426.1 coordinate 477,663,088, forward strand.
CTAGTAATACTATGGTGAGTTTGTAATGCAGACCTCTTAGTCAGAAAGAAGACATGGCTAAGGAGTTCAGGAAAGAGATCACAAAACTGTCACAGAATCATGATGGGAAAGTTAATTAGCTAGACATTTTTAGCAATCTCTCAATCTGCCAAAAAGCAGTTAGCTAGACATTTTTTTTTTTTAGCAATCTCTCAATCTGCCAAAAAGCAGAGTATCTGCTAAACTCCTGATTTGATTTAGTGATAATGATAAATACATGATAATTACATAATGATAATTGCAAAAAATAGAGAAAATCATAAAGAGAATTGCTATTCTGAATGCAATTTTGACCAAAAGGAGAAACTTTTTGCTGAGGTAGAAATGTAGGAACCTAAGAGGAAGTACCCATTCAATATTAGAATGTACAAAAGATAGAGGATAGAAAGTTGAGCATAAAATTAAGACAACTTGGAGGTACCACTCCACATCTTTCAAAATGGCTGAGATGACAGCAAAAGATAATGATAAATGTTGGACAGGATATGGTAAAACTAGGACACAAATGTATTGTTGGTGGAGTTGTGAACTAATCCAACCATTCTGGAGAACAATTCAGACCAATGGCCAAAGGACTATAAAATTGCATATCCTTTGATCTAGTAGTGTCTCTATTGGGTCTGTATCCCAAAGAGATCATAGAAGAAGGAAAGGTTTGTGGCAGCCCTTTTTGTAGTGACAAGGAACTGGAAAATGAGTGGATGCCCATCAAGTGGTGAATGATGGATAAGTTGTAGTATATGAATATGACAGAATACTATTGTTCTATAAGAAATGGTGAGTGGGATGATTTCAGAGAGGCCTGGAGAGACTTACATGAACAGATGGTAAGTGAAGTGACTACAACTACAAGAAGATTGTACATGGCAACAACAAGATTGTATGATGATCAACTGTGATGGATTTTGCTACTTTTAATAAGGTGATTCAAGGCAATTCCCATAGACTTAGGATGAAAAATGCTATTTATATCCAGAGAGAGAACCATGGAGACTGAATATGTATTGAAGCATAGGATTTTCATCTTTTGTTGCTTATTTGTTTATTTCTTTTTCTTTTTTGAGTTTTTTCCCATTGAATTTGATTTTTCTTGTGCAATGTGATGGAAATATGTTTTGAAGAATTGTACCTGTTTATTACATCTATATCAGATTCCTTGGAGGAAGGAAGGGGAAAAAATTTGGAACACAAGGTTTTTCAAAGGTGAATGTTGAATATATTTGCATATATTTGGAAAAATAAACATTATAAAACAAAAAAATAAAATACTATAAAAGAAGACCACAATCAAATTACATCCAAAACTATGGCAGAGATGATTTCAAAGAATTTAGGGAAAACATAGTAAGAGTTTATGACCAAAAATGCAACAGAAGAATTAATGCCTGGATAGAAATTAGAAGCTGATAATACTGAAATTTGGGGGATTTAATCATAAACTATTTAGGCTCATGTTGCACCTTAGAAGTTTACCAGTTTTATAATCTTGGACAAAGACACTTAACATCTCTGGGCTTCCCTCACTTTTCTCATCTGTAAAATTATGTGGTTAGATTTCATTTTATCTAAGGTCCCTTTCCTGTTTAAAGCTATGATCTTATGATAACTATTAATTCCAATACAAAATAAAAGTCTACATAAAGGGAACAAGGGCCACATTGCACATGGAAACATTTGCCAATTTATATTTTAATCAGTCAAGCTATATCAAGTAAGATAGGATGCATGAAAAGCAACAATATGATCCTAAAAGAAAAGATTCAGGAACCCTAAAGCTGAAAATGAACTAAAAGCTAGTAAAGAATGCTAAGGAAAACAAAGGAAGATTTTGTTTTATTTTTGCTATTTTGGGACCAAGAAGAATATAAAACAAAATGATAAGATCACCGTTCTCAGTGGGTGCTAGTAATGGATAATAGGAAGAATGATTAATAGGATTCTGAAGTTGGAGCTGGTTAGAGAATACCTAATGTCCTCAATTTGTTCAGCTCAGTAGACCTGGACAAAATATATCCTGGCTTCTTGAAAGAATTTGTATTTTATTTCTAAGTCATGATGAGAAATCTGTGAAAATTTGGTGAATGAAAGAGGTACTACAGGAATGGACAAGGGTAAACAATATTTTGATTTTTAGAAAAGGGAACATTGTATTGCTTTCAAACTCTAGGCTACTGAATTTGACTTTGAGTGGAGGACTACAGTAGATTTGCTCCAGGAAAATAACTGTCCTCGACCCCTATGCTGTTCAATATTTTTTTATTAATGGCATGGCTATAAATTTGTGGATGATGCAAAATGAGAAGTGATATCTAATACAATGGATGAGAACCAGATTCTGAAAATATCTTGACAGGCTAAAAAAATAGGATACACTTGGTGAGATGTAACCTAATAATGATAAATATAAAGATCTTCCTTGTCAGGCAAAGGAATCAAAGACATAAGTATAGGAAGATCCAAGTGATAATGGCATTTTAATTAACTACAAGCTTAACATGACATAAAATGGTTTTATATGGCAGGCAAAATAATAACAAATAAAAAACCCCAACAATCGTTTTTTCTTAGAACAAATATGTGATCCATTGGCATAATTGAATAACAATGAAGAAATGTCCTTTCCCCATGAAGATTAGAACCTGTATTGCAGTTTACAGTCAGATAGAATTTCTGGGACATTGAAAAATTAAAAAGACTTGCTAGCTTTATACAGCCAGCTCATGCCATGACTTTTGTCTTAATCTTTGTCTCGATACTATATTTTATGACTCTGGAAGAGCGAGTGAGCCTGATGATTTTGTGCAACTCTATCTTACTTAAATCTGATTCAAGTTTGAGTTAAAACATTACCCTATGCTGTCATTGGTCCTGTTTGAAATGCTGTATATTAGGTCTTTGTGACTCTGTAGCATGTTCTTTATTTGCTATGCCACATGACCTCTCAATTTATAGTCTCAAATATGATAGATAAAGATGTAGTATCTAGGACAGGAAAAGTGATAATTCTGTTCTACTTTTTTCTCATCAGATAATATATTGAATAGTATTTAGCTCTGGTTTTCGTTGAGAGGAAGGACACTGAGAAACAAGATAGCCTCTAGGAAAATCCACAAAGATAGTAGAAAGACTTTTGAATATCCTTGGTTGAAGGAACTAAAGTTCTTTAAATTGGAAAAGAAAATATAGGAGAGAAATCAGAACTGTCTACAAATATTTAGTGAATTTTCATGTAAAATAGATATTAGATTTATTCTGCCTGGCTGGCCCCAAAGGATGGAATTGGCCCAGAAGCAGAAGCAATGCTTGAAAATTGTAGAAAGGCAGATTCTGGCTTAATGGACGTCTTTCTTTATTCAAGAACTTAAATGATCTGCCTGAAGTTGAATGATTGTCCATAGAAAGTGACTATACAATTAACTTACTTTTATTCTGAGAGAATCTGAGTATCATCATCATGACCCCCCTTCACTAGAATATATATGGCATCTGTACTTTTTGAATAATGATACTAAAATTTTGGGATAGTACTTTTTGAATAATGATACTAAAATTTTGGGATAGTTTGATATAGTCACTGAATTCATGTTGGAATGAGACTTAAAAGTTTTCTAGTTTATTGTTGTTTCTTAAAGTTTTCTTGCCTGTCCATATTTCTCACCTGGCCAACTTTAGAAAATAACTCAGCTAAACCTTTATAGCTAGAAGAGAAGAAAATATCATTTTCAGTTTCCCCTTTAATTTAAGAACAGATTAGATCGCCTATGTCAAGGAAGAGTGTAGAAAGATTTGTATTGGACTTATTGGAAGTCCCTTTTCAACTTGGATTCTGTGATTCTACTTTGATCAATTAGGTAGGCAACTAGCTGGTGCAATGGATAGAGCCTTGAGTCTGAAGTTAGCAAGACTTAATTTGAAATCTGGCCTAAAATACTATGTGTTTAATTGTAGACAAGCCACTTAAGCTCTGTATACCTCGTTTCCTCAACTCTGGGAATAATAGCAACACTTACTTTTTAGGATTGTTGTGGGGATCAAATGAAATAATATTTTTAAGGTACCACAGTACTAGTCACATAGGTTCTGTTGGCTTAGAAGTCTAGTATCAAAGCTTATTATAATTGTGTGCAAAAGTAAAAGTCAATTGACCCCAACTAAAGGTGTATGTTGATATTCTATAACAAAGTATATTGTGGCTACTGTTTTCTTCTTTATTTTCATGTGTTTTCCCAATAGAAGATAAGCCTCTTGATGGCAAAGGATGCTTGGTTTAGTTTTCTTATCCTTAATATCTAAGACAGTGCTGCATATAAAGGAAATGCTTGGTAAATATTGGATTGATATTCCCTGATTTCTGCTACCATATTTTAAAATTCTTTCCAAATGAAGTGTGACTATAGTGTTTTACAAAGATGAATGATGTGATTTTTCACAAGAGAATTGCCAGCTCTTCATAAGTCCTATAAGAGATGACATCTCTTTGCTGAGAAATTACTGGATTTTGATTTCTAAAAAGGATGCCCAAATTGCATAGATCATGTCTCATAGAAAAAATCAAAATCACTACAGTTATAAGAAGTACTATTGAAATATGAAAATATATGATTTGCTCATCTGAATGGAGTATTATTATAACACATGATCTTTGGAAGAGTTAGCAAGTGTAGTATTTTGGGAAAATATTTATGCCACACAATATAGCCAATAAAGGTTATAATTTACCATCCAACAAGAAAAATGGTAACCATTTCTGAATAGAGAGAAGTAAAGGCAAATTCAAATCACTTGGATAAAACAGGGCAAGAGTGGATGTAAGTTGTAATTTTCTTACAGAAAGTAATGAAATAGAAAATATTATCTGGTTAATGTGTCTTCATAATCCTCAAATTATAAATAACCATTAAGGGTGAGAATAAACATTAACATTTTTCCACTAAGGCTATGCAACACACTAAATATTAAATAAGGAAAAAACAGTTCTGAATGAGAACTGTTACTTTTTGTCTTGTATTTCAAGTATTTAACCCAGTGCCTGGCATATAGCAGTCACTTAATAATTGTTTATTGAATTGAATTATTCATGAAATGAAGGCTAGATAATATGACAATTTAAAATCTTTGAATAAATCTCCAAGTTTCTTTTGCAAATTTCACAGAATCATAGGCTATAAATGGTTGGTAGAGACTTTAAGGAGCACTTAGATCAACTTACACCTAACACTAATCCTTTCTTTTATATATGTGAGAAATGGGTCATCCTATTGCTACTTTAACCTTCCACATGATTTAAACTGAATATCTGGATTTCACCCAAGCATATAAATGAGAAAATCCAATCCATGTTGGTCTTCTGCTTGTATGGATGTAGACAGAACAAGCCTCTAAAATGCTCTGACTGTCTGTTCAACTACTACTGATGTTGCAGTAATTGTGTCTTCAGTTGGTTCGGACTGATTTTCTGGATGGAAATATATGGTCAAAATGGTGAACTAACTCTGTTCTTAGCACTAATTTGAATTAAAGCTAATTCTTTAGGTGTATGGGAATTTTCCTTAAAATGAACTAAAGAGATTGATCAGTTTTTCCTGCACAATTTAGTTCCTGAGTTAGTTAGCAGATTCCTTTTCAAAAGGAAGTATTCAGCGTTAAATTAGCATTCATGCTGGAAGTGAAAAAGAGCTAAAACCCAAGTATAAAATGTATTTAGTCAAATAAGACTTATTGAAGGACATTTTTCATAGCCCACCCTAGCCTCAGAAAAGCTGCAGACGTGGGTGTAACAAATGACTAAGTCTGAATCCAGCTCAAATCAAGCAAGCAGGTGAAGAGAGGAGAGGAAGCTGAAGGAGAGGATAGCAGCTTTCAAAACCAATTTTCCAAATCCTCCCTCTTAAGCAGTAAAAGTTGCATCTCTGATGTTTGTCAATTTTCTTTTATTCTCAAGGATCTTATGGCAGTGATTTGTGGGGAAATAAGGTGTTATATTTTAATCTGCTCCCAGCTTTATGCTTTGCCATCTCTAAGCATTATAAATCACTGAAGGAGTTAAAGAGAAAAAAAGGGGGAATTTGGGAAAGAGTGACTCATCTTATGACTGACTCCTGTTCTTATAGAGATAGGAAGCAGTCCCTTGTGGCCTTATGAGAAATAACTTCCCTGCATTGGTGGTCATGAGCTTATACAATGTATAAACTTCTAAGGTTTGTTCATGACTTGAATTTCTAATTTAATTCTCCAATCTTCCCGGTCCACTTGCCAGAAACTAAAATATGCTATAGATACAGTGAACAAAAACAACAAAAGCCTTTATGACTACTCTTAATTCAACTTAATTATTTCCTTTTAATCCTGTATTTAGCTTGCTCTTTATATATTTGTTTACATGTTGTCTACTCTATTAGAAGGTAAGCTCCTTGAGGGTTTTCAGTGTCATTTGGTGTCCTCAGTGCTTAGCAAAATGCCTGGTATATAATGAGCACTCAGTAAGACTAAGTTTAAGATGTGTATCTCTTTAGTAGAATCACTTCTACTAATAGAATTCCCTGATAAGGCACCTTTATTCAAGAAATCACTCCCTTGTTACTTAGATTCTCATTGATTTGATTTCTCTCTTGAGACTTTTAAAGGCTGTTCTTTTCTTATTTATATCTTGCTTGTTTTTTTCCTGGTTGTATTTACATCAAGATACTTTCTAGAATTATAACCTGTAGGAAACTTCCCCATATAAATCATTCCCTTTATTTTCTGCTTAGGGAAAAAAAGGAAAATAAAACCCATTTTGTGACAATTTTTCTGTCAACTATTGAATGACCAACCAAAAGGCCAACCAACATACATGTTCATGCTCATACAATTGTGGAAGGGTATTCTTTAGGCCATGAATCAGAAAACAAGATTCTGTATTATTTAGAATCATGTTCTAAATTTTCTATAATAGAAATTCTTAGTCCATGGTCTGAACTTGGTATTTTTAATATTTTTCTAATAGAATTTATATGAAGTTGCTTATTTTGTAATCTTATGTATTTTATTTTATTTATTTATTTATTTTTATTTAAGGACATCATTCTGGGAAAGGGGTCAAAAAACTTTACCAGACTGCCTAAAGCAGTTCATGACACAAAAAGGTTAAAACCTCCTGGATTCTATTATTTTCTGAATATTTAGGAAACTGAAATAGAAATATATTAACACTGTTTTTGTATATGCATATGCAGTTCAGTTTTGATAAAAGAAAAGTTTTTTTTCCTTCTTTACGTCCTGTCCTTATTCTTGACCTATCATCAGCATGCCATGTACTATTTCTAACTTTCGTTTTCAAATTTTTATTGATGCCTTTTATCTTTATAATCACAATCATTTCAACTCCTCTCTCTTCTGGAATGAACCTTAAAAAAAAAATCAATCAAGTGCTTTCAATATAATATCTCTACCTGTGTATTATATTTATGCTTTAGTTCTCTAGCACTGTTACAGATTTGTAATGTATTGTCTGCTTCCTCTTATGAGTAGCAGGACTTTTGAAACAAAGTTGACTATAACTAGAGATATAGTCCTTGAAACTGGAATATACTAAAAATTAATTGGTATATAGAGGATAAAGCCTACAACTTCAAGATCCTGGATTTAAGGCAAGAAAAGTCTTTGAATTAATAGTTGTAGGATCATAGTTTTATGGGGGCTTAAAAGTGACCTTAGAAGCCATTATGTACAATCCCCTCAGTTTAGAGATGAGGAATTGGGGCCATAGAAAAGTTAAGCAACTCTGAACTCAGGTTCTCTGATTCCATTGGCCACCTATGAGAAGACAGAATTCACTGGAAAGATGTTGAGAAAAATTGAAAGCAAAAAGAAAAGTGAGTGACAAGGATGAAATGAATAGTGTCATGGGAACAATAAATATGATCTTGGACAGACTTCAAGAGATAGTGGAAAATAGAAATTCCTTGTGTGCTATGTCAACTCTTCCTGTTGGACTCTACTGAATGAGAACAACAATCTGACTTTACAGTCATCACTCTTCCTATTGATGATGCTAGTTCAACTCTCATTTTAACAGATATAAAACTGAGATAGAAAGGTTGTCTGTTGGTTGGGTCACAGAGGTAGTAAGTTGCAAGGACAAAATCTGAAATCAGAATTTTTGACTCCAAATACAATAATTTTCCCCATTAACTCCAACAAATTAATCTATCCAGCCACCTCATGAAGGATTTGGTAGTATATGTTTTCAGTTCTTGGTAGCATGTTAAAAGAAATAACTATGAGATAAACTAACACAAAAGAGGGAATCTTTAATGTTCTAGGACTACTTTATTTAGAATTTGATATGATGAAAAAAATATGAAACTGGTTCTGATGTAATAATTGGAGGAAATTCTCACTCAACTGGTTTTACCCAGTAGTTGTTATGAGAAACCATAGTTGAGCTACCAGGCATGAAGCATGTGTTAAATATCTTCCCAGACTTTATCAGAAATTAAGATATAATTAAAACATTCATTCATAATTAAAATCATTGAATCAGACCTCTAGGTTTCTCTATGTTCTTTATTAGATTATAATCATCTTAATGACATGTCTTTTGATTTATTTTTGTATCACCAGTGATGAGGTCCCCACTAGATGGAGTTGGCAGATAAAGACTGAAGTACTAATAAGATTATAATACTCCCTAAATCAAGCAGGGAAAAGTACTGGTGGGGAGCAGCTCAGCCTTGCAGTCCCACCCCTGTGGAGGCTTTGGGAAACCCCACCTTATTGTATTCAATCAGAAAACCAATTTATGATGTCAAATCCCCTAGGTTAAATTTCCCCCATAAATCTGTCCATGGCCTAAGCCATCTTTGTTGAATTCCTATTGGGGTTATCCCTTCATGGCATTCTATCCCATGGTGCCTTTCTTTTTACCTCTTCCTCCATGTCTCATGATGTCTTTCTCCTTGTTTTAGCTAACTCTTTTAGGATACTAAAACCCTTTTAGGTTAGCCCATCAATCAGTGGTATAATCCCCTTCCCTTGCTAATCCCTTTTGGGATTAGTCTGCTAATTTCTCTAGGGATTTAGACTACCAATTAATGGCATACTCCCACCTCATGGAATATTTCCCTTCTCCTAGTTAATTGTGAGTTCCACTGGGGGACTTGTCTATTACATTGGTAATTGTTAAAACCCCTTTCCTTGCTAACTATATACTTTCCTGATACTGTTTAATATTTGTCACTCCTGGTGTCTATTTTACCTTCTTATTTTGGCTGTAACCTCTTCTAGTAATTAAAGGTAACCCTTGGCAAAGAGAAAGCTCTTGTGAATACTTCACATGTGCCTTGAATACTGTGCTTCATATTTCAAACTAGCAATTGCTACCTTGACCTCATCATTTGATGCCAACCTCATCACCAGCACATAGCACAGTGCCTCATACCTAGTAGGTTCAAAATAAATTTCAATTGATCAATTATTAATTGATAGGTATTTTGAACCCACAATGTATAACACATTTAAAGTGCTTAATAAATGTTTGTTGAATTGAACTTTTTATTCCTTGGCTTTTGATCCCAAATAGTTTAAAAATTTTAAGCTTTGGTCTGTAATTACACTAGGGACTATTTAAGAGACTACTATATTTCTATGTATGCAAAATCTTTAAATATTCAACCATCTAAGGAGGCTGCAAAGAGTGACTCAGATAATTTCACATGATCTGGAAACTTCAAAGACCTTACATACTATGAGGGTCTGGATATCTGAATTTAGAAATTCTAAAATGCAGAATTCTAGGGGGTACCATTCTAACATAACAATTGATGTCCAGAGCCAATCTGCAATTAAAGGAGTTAAACTAAAACTATTCCTTATTATAGTCAAGGGAAAGACAAAAGCTATAAAGAATGTTAATTATTGAATTAATATACTATTGAGAAATTAACCCTCTAAGTTCCAAGCACTAACATGTATGGGGGACATTTTAATCAATAAAAATTTTTTATTTAAATTTAGGAAATTGTTAAGTTGCCTTTTTAAAGACCATAGATTCAAGAATTAGATTAAGGAGTTCTAAAAAGAAAAAGGTTATTGTGAAAATACAAAATCTCTCTATTGTAAAGACTAATCTTTTCTCTTTGAAAATTGCTATGCTTTTTAAAAATATGGGTAACTATTAAAACTTAGGTGAGTGATCACAAAAAGACAAAGATTTCAGTATTTCAAAGAAACACTTTGACCTACTTAGTTTGAGAAAGCCTAGAATGCAGTAGCCTAAAGCATTTGGATTTATTCACATGGTATTTATTCCTGCTTTTGTAGCTCTGCACCAATTGCCATGCCTCTGGGTGTATTAACAAATAAGATTAAAAACATAAATTATCATAACTAATAAAATGACTCCACAGGCAATTTTAACAAGAAATCTTGAACCCTGTTTCTTGGGAAAGCTGATGATTACCCAAAAAATAAAGTTAGCTGTTCCTGAAACATACACTGCTTTATAGAGGAGTTTTACACAAATGACCAAATTATGGCATATAATTATTCTTGGCAATGATATGGTTGATAGAATGCTGTGTGTGAATATATATATATATATATATATATATATACATATATATATATATATATATATTCATAAGGAGCTAGATTTGAAACCTGTGTCTACTATTTATTACCTGTATGACTTTGGGCAAGGCACTTAACTTGTCTGAGTCTCAGTTTCTTCATTTATAACATCAAGGTTTTGGACCAGAACTAGGTAGCCTCTGATATCCTTTCTAGCTCTAGATTAATGGTGTTGTGGTCAGATACTTAATGTTTCTAAGCCTTAGGCCAATCTCTAAAATCATAAATTATAGGCAGATTGCAGAACTGTGACTAGAATTAATTCCTATGCTGTTTTCCTTATCATAATAGCTTTAATCATAGCTGAGAATGTAGTCATCACAACAATTTAAAAGCTAGGAGTATTAGATATTAGGTTTGCTTATTTCAGATGTTTTAATGAGCAAATTGAATGACCATGAGGTGAAATGTTTAATTGCTTTATAATTAGTGTGCAGGCAATGGATCCATGTAGCCATATGGACACAACCCTAAGACTCAACCATTTCTATAACAAAAGAAAACAAATTCTCTATATTGTAGCTATTACAATGCAGAAATGATCATTTCCCCCACTCTTTCTAGTTAAATTGAATATCTTCACCAGCACTTAACACAATACTTTGTGGATAAAAGAAATTACATTTCTTGAATTGATAATTGAATTGCTTGGTACAAGTGAACTACTATCCTTTAAACTGATGCTTTTGCCTTAGGAATATCTCTTACAATGTTAGTAAGACAACTTATGTTCTGCAAGGAATGCCCTCCTTCTGTCCCCTCAAATGCTCTGACAGCAACATACACGGAAACCCAGGAATCTCTTGAAAATTGGTAATAACTGCACATCTTGACAAATTGTACCTTATTATATGAAAAGTAGTCTCCATTTTCATGTCAGAGTATGAACTAGAAAGTACTTTGGAATTTAATAACTTTATTCTATAGGTGAGGAGATTAAAACCAGAAAGCTAAAAGTGACTTTCCAGAGATTACATAGGAAATATGTTAGCAGATCTTTTAAATCCAGCGGGGTTTTTTTTTGTTGTTGTTATAATAAGGTGTCCTGAAAACAGATATGCATGTGTCTCTGTATATGTGTGATACATGTATATATGTATGTGTATATACATATAAATTAAGTATATGCATGCTTGTTATATTTACAAGTATATATAAAGTGTATATATACACATACAAAGTATATAATTATATATATATGTATATTTATACACACATATACACACACATATATATTAATATATGCATACAGACATATGAGAGAAGTTGAGATGAAGTCAGAAAGTACTAAGTCCTGTTTCAGTGTCTCATTAGCTGTCTAACCCTGGGCAAAGCCTTTAACCTCCTTCAACCTCAGTTAATTTATCCATAAAATGAGGATAATAACTTCTACCTTAGCCCTGAGTTGTCAGAGTTAAATAACATAAGTAAAGTGTTTTGAAAACCTTGAAGTGCTATACCAAATGCTGGGTTTTACATTATTTTATTACCATCAGGAAGATAAAGACAAATTGGATACTTAACAATGAGGATGATCTGGGAAGTACAGAGAGAAAATTGCTCAAATTCCCTTGGATAAGAGAATGATATTCAACTCTTAGGAGTCCACAGCTCCCTGTGTAGAAACTATAGTTGACAGGATTTTAGTTAAAAGAGATCTCAATACTCATCTAGTTGAATAAGTACTTCCAACAGAATCTCTAGTATAATATATCTGACTTGTAGTCATCCAATCTAAGTTTGAAAATGTTTAATAAGGAAGGAACATATTCTATTTAATTGTTGGCAATTGTTGGCAAATTTTTCTGATACCAAGTCTAAATTTGCTGGGTTTTGACTTCTTTTTGAAGTCTTTTTCTGGTTCTTTTCTTTTAGAATCAAAGAGAATACACTAGTATTAACTCTACATGATATCCTTGCAAATATTTAAAGATAGTTATCATGTGCACCAAATCTTTTTTATTCCAGGCATATCCAGTTCTTTCAACTAATTTTCACAAGTCAGTAAATAAGCATTTATTGTGCACCTACTTTGTGCTAGGCATTGTACCAGGTACTACATATTGCTGTTTGTCCTTCGTTCTTGAAGAGGACCATGACATCAGGGAGCTGATGCCATGACATGCCAGATTTGAACTCAAGAAGATGGATCTTTCTGATCTAGCTATCCCATAAACAGGATAAATTGGAAATAATCAACAAGGAAGGGACTAGAATTAAAGGGGATTGGAAAAGCATTCCTGTAGATGATGTGATTTTAGCTGAGATGTAAATAAACCAAAGAAGCCAGAAGGCAGAGATGAGGAGGAAAGGTATTTTAGGCATGGGAGACAATCAGTGAAAATGCTTGGAGTCAGAAGATGGATGAAGTGCCTTATGTGAGAAACAGTAAAGAGGTCAGGGTCACTGGATTGCAGAGAACTTGAGGGACTTAAGATGACTAGAAAGGTGAGGGGGGAAGTCGGTTATGAAGCGCTTTGTACTTTAATCAAAGTATATTATATTTGATTTTGGAAGTGATAGGGAGCTACTCAACTTATTCATTAGGGATGTGATGGAGTGATCTAGAGAACTGTATCAAGGAAAATAATCATCAGGCTATTTGTAACCATTCAGTGTGTATGCCAAAGTTCCCTAGAATGAGGAGTTGAGAAGGACAAAAACTGTGAGCCAATATTAAGCTCATGGAAGAAAGAAGAGAGTATTCTGGAAGTCTATAAACAATAGCCATCAGAATTTTAATTGAGTTGTATTACACAGATAACTTCTCAAATTTAAGATGTTAATGAGTGACATAGAAGGAAAATCTGGAAGTAGCAATGGACAACAAGGAGTATTCCAATAACTTCATCTTTCACTTTGTCCAGTGAGTGGGGGGAATGAGTGAAATTACAACCATTACAGGAATGGGTGATTAGGAAGTGTGTATTAACAAGAGGTAATCAGGTCTCAGGGAGATACAGAAAATGAAAGTAGTGGAAAAGGAAACGAAAAAGATTCAAGATAAAAGCAAGAAAGGCAAAAGAAGTTCCTGCTTTCAAGGAGTTTATGTGTTAATAGTTAGGACAACTTGTAAATAAATGGGTACATACAAAATTTATATAGAATAGACTTATTTATGCATTCATTCTAGAATTTTCTAAGGAATCAAAGTTAAATTTACTGATATATATATATATATATACACATATATAATAGATATATCTATTATATATACACATTATATATACACATGTATATGTATATATATATATAATAGATATATCTATTATATGTGTATATATAATAGATATTATATATGTATAACATTGTATATATACTAGAATTTTTTTTATTATAATAACTTTTTATTGACAGAACCCATGCCAGGGTAATTTTTTTTGCAACATTATCCCTTGCACTCACTTCTGTTCCGATTTTTCCCCTCTCTCCCTCCACCTCCTCCCCTAGATGGCAAGCAGTTGAATATGTTGCAGTATATCCTAGATACAATATATGTGTGCAGAACCAAACAGTTCTCTTGTTGCACAGGGAGAATTGGATTCAGAAGGTAAAAATAACCCAGGAAGAAAAACCAAAATGCAAACAGTTTACATTCATTTCCCAGTGTTCTTTCTTTGGGTGTAGCTGCTTCTGTCCATCATTGATCAATTGAAACTGAATTAGGTCTCTTTGTCAAAAAAATCCACTTCCATCAGAATACATCTTCATACAGTATTGTAGTTGAAGTATATAATGATCTCCTGGTTCTGCTCATTTCACTTAACATCATTTCGTGTAAGTCTCTCCAAGTCTCTCTGTATTCATCCTGTTGGTCACTTCTTACAGAACAATAATATTCCATAACATTCATATACCACAATTTACCCAATCATTCTCCAATTGATGGACATCCATTCATTTTCTAGTTTCTAGCCACTACAAACAGGGCTGCTACAAACATTTTGGCACATACAGGTCCCTTTCCCTTCTTTAGTATCTCCTTGGGGTATAAGCCCAGTAGTAGCACTGCTGGATCAAAGAGTATGCACAATTTGATAACTTTTTGGGCATAATTCCAGATTGCTCTTCAGAATGATTGGATTTGTTCACAACTCCACCAACAATGTATCGGTGTCCCAGTTTTCCCGCATCCCCTCCAACATTCATCATTATTTTTTCCTGTCATCTTAGCCAATCTGGCAGGTGTGTAGTGGTATCTCAGAGTTGTCTTAATTTGCATTTCTCTGATTAATAGTGATTTGGAACACTCTTTCATATGAGTGGTAATAGTTTCAATTTCATCATCTGAAAATTGTCTGTTCATATCCTTTGATCATTTATCAATTGGAGAATGACTTGGTTTCTTATAAATTAGAGTCAATTCTCTATATATTTTGGAAATGAGGCCTTTATCAGAACCCTTAACTGTGAAGATGCTTTCCCAGTTTGTTGCTTCCCTTCTAATCTTGTTTGCATTAATTTTGTTTGTACAAAAGCTTTTTAATTTGATGTAATCAAAATTTTCTATTTTATGATCAATAATGGTCTCTAATTCATCTTTGGTCACAAATTTCTTCCTCCTCCACAGGTCTGAGAGATAAACTATCCTATGTTCCTCTAATTTATTTATAATCTCATTCTTTATGCCTAAATCATGGACCCATTTTGATCTTATCTTGGTATACGGTGTTAAGTGTGGGTCCATGCTACATACACTATAAATTGACTGGATTAGCAAGCACAACCTTAGTTCTTACATTACCTAAGAATGGAGTTCATCTGGTGAAAATGACTTGGATTCATCAATAGTTAGATTTTTACTTATATAGCATATTATCTCTTTGTTAACTGTTTTTGTCCTGCCTATAAAACAGAAGTGAAATAAGAATTGAATAGCTCTGTTATTAGTTAGAATTACCCCCCACAAATAGCAAATGGCTATTCTATCTTTTCTTTGATTGCCTTCCTGTCCCAGTCTCTAAGGGATAAAACTATATTTTAGGGGAAAATGATTTTATACATGGGGTAAAACATTATCAACTCAAATGAACAAAAAAAAGGTTACCTCTGCATCTATCATCTGTTTTTGCAAGAAGTTTATATGGAACATCCATCTAGTCAAAAGCATTATCTTCTCTCCCTCAAAATGTCATCCAGGTTTTTCAAAGAAGATCTCCAGATTGCATAATTATTTTGGAATGTCCTTAGAAGGGTCTGTGGATGATTATATAATAAGATAGCTGCCTCTCCCACCTCCCACCCTGTCTGTTCAAATAGAAGAGAAAAGAGAATGGGAAGAAGATATTCAAACTTTATTTTCTTTTCTTGTTGTCTGTTGTCTCCTCTTTCTCAGCCTTGAAAATCACATTAACCTCCAAAGTTTCCACAGTTTTTGCCACCAAAACTTCTCCAGTCTCTTCTAGTACCTCCTTGGTCACTGAAGCCTCCATGACTACTGTTGCCATGACTATCATTGCAGCCTCTGAAGTCACTGGGCATGGATCAGTCTAGAAATACTTTATTTCCATTAATGTTGCTGTCTTCCATGTTTTCTGTGGCAACTTTGGCAACTTCTGAGTTGAAGTTCAGGAAAGTGAACTCTTTAGATGATGCTGTGTCCCTGTCTGTGACTATTCTAGAACCAAGAGAACCATGGAATGAATCTTTCGATATTTATTCCATTGTTTCTTCAGAGATCTTTGATGAATAAAAATTGTAGGACTGATTCTTTGGTACTGCATAACTTTTTCTTCAGAGAGATCTTTGGTGAATAAAGATTTGTAGGACTGATTCCTTGGTGCTGCATAACTTTGTCTTCTGACCCTTTAGCTCCAGCCTGATTTCTTTCTGCCTTAATTTCTATATTGTTACAAGAATTTAAAGCTTCATTTTACTTTCGGTTGAGGCAAGTTGAATGAACACACATCTTTTATATCATTTTTGGCTGTTTTTGGGCAAGCTGATCAATATGGCCTTCTCAACACTTTCTGCACACTTTCTCCAATGTCACCGTGAGTAAGGTTATTCACCACCAATGTCTCTGAATCTTGCTGTTATTCATTTTCTAGGAATTATTCTCCCCACCTCTTTAATTCTCTTGTCTTTGATTTTTCTTCCCCATGCAATCCAAAATGAGCATCCAATGATGAAACTCTGCTTTTTTCCAAGACCTTGTACACATCTGTCTTAAACTCAATGTAGATAATGCCTTTGGATGTAGAATTCTTGGTGCAGACCAGGTTAACCTCAATATCATCTTCAAAGACTTTCTTGATGTCTTCTTGAGTTATTGTTCTTGGTCTTTTGTGGTTTCTTTGTGCTTTTTTTCCCACTTAGTTTCAGAGTTAAGAACTTTGGAGCCATTGAGCTTCATAACTTTTTCCATATCTTCAGCTGATTAAAATCCACAGTCAAACTTCCTGGCAGTGTCAATGAAAACATCCATAATTCTAAAATCTTTTTTCTGCAAAGAAACTTGTGATGCCAATTTTTATCTCAGAAATTGTTTTGTTAAAGTAAATAATACAAGCAAGAGATTGAAATTTGTAGGCACCATAGCTTCCAATTCCTTTTTATTCATTTTTGAAGTTTTCTTTTTGCCAATTTTTTCCTTCTTCTCTTGTGCTTCCTTAATGTATATCCTTTTCATCTTCATCTTTCTATTTTTCTGATTCCTTGACTTTCACAGAAGCAGACTTTCTTTGACTAGTGTGGTATCCATAGCTTCTTCAGAGTTTCTTTATCCTCATCAATCTCATCTTCCTCTTTTATTTTTTCTTCCTCATGCTCAGAGACTTGTTTGGCTGAAGGTGGTTCCATTTTTGTGGTTTTGAGTGATTTGATCTTTATCCTTCTCATCTTCACTGTCCTTTTCTTCAGATTCATCATCCTCTTTTTTGATTTTCTTCATATTATTTGCCCCTTTAATTGGGGGACAGGGTCCATTGCTTCTTTAGCTGGCATGACTCCCTTCTCACCTGGTGTGATGATGACAGTTTGGGCTGGGGTAACCATTTTATTGGTAAGCCTTACCAGGAATCATGACTACTTTCTTAACAGATTTGGTGGAAAATGTTTTTGTTGTTGTTTTGTCTGGTGATACCTTTTTTTTCCTGGTATAACCATAGCCTATCTTGCCCTTCTCCTGAGGAGATTCTCTTTTCTTCATCTTATGATGGATTTTCATCTTCACTCTCTTTGATCTACTTTGGGGGAGGAGCCATTTTCTTTGTCCTAATCAATTTTTAGCAGCCTTTCCAATTTTTATCATAGTGGGTGCCTGTGATTAGAGGCAGAGGGTAAAGATATCTTGGAAGAAGCCCAGACAATATTGGTGGTGGTGGTGGTGGTGGTGTTGAAGTGTGTAAAGGAGTGTGTCCAAGACCAGCCCTTTGCTCATGGGTGAAATTTGTGCTTTATTTTGGCTGAAAACAGGCCTCTGGGTCATTGTTATTTTCTGTAGTCTTTTTACCATGTTTCCACAAATGTATCCTTCCCTCACTTTCCAATACACTTTTATGTATTGTCTTTTCTCCTTAAAATATAAAATAAAAATAAAAAATAAATTCTGTACTCTTTGAGGAAAGGAATGGTCTGTTTGCTTTGGTGTGCATAGTGCTTATCCCATAGTAAGCATTTTAATGCACTATTATTATCTATTTATCCATCCATCTAACTGTCTAGCTATCTCATTGTCATCAATATTTCCTCTTTACATCTTTATAACTAAAAACAAAGCAAAACAAAACAAATACAAAACCATTTTAGTTGTCTTTAACTTTCCTGTGCGGCCTTAGATATCTGAATTTAATCTTTCTTGGAATTTTTTTACAGGACCATTCAGCATTCTTATTTTCTTCCTGTGGCCTTCCTTTGCTTCTATCTTCTTTACATATTTTTAAAAAATAAAATTTGGTTGTTTGTTTCCCCATGTATCCAAAGGGGATATACAACTTTTATTCTATTCTTCCATATCAATATAAATGTTTCCCATATTATCTTTCAAATTTTGTTATTGTGAGTTTCCACATCTCTCTTGGGCTGACTACCCCAGTAGAAATTTAATCTGTGGAGTCCTAATTAACCTCCCTCTGATCCATCTGAAATCAGCTCTTCCAAAGTCCATTGTACATGACAGATTATGACTATCATGCCTCTTCTTTATTTTTCTATTAAAGCTTTTTATTTTCAAAACATATGCATGGATAATTTTTCAACATTAACCCTTGCAAAATCTTGTGTTCCACTTTTCTCCTTCCCCCCACCTCCTTCCCTAGATGGCAAGTAGTCCAATATATGTTAAATATGGTAGAAATATATGTTCAATTCAATAAATGCATACATATTTATACAATTATCAGGCTATACAAGAAAAATCAAATCAAACCAGTAAAAAAAAGAGAAGCAAGTAAACAACAACAAAAAGAAGGAAAATGCTATGTTGTGAATCACACTCAGTTCCTACAAGTCCTCTCTCTGGATGTAGATGGTTCTCTTCATTACTGAACAATTGGAACTGGTCTGAATTATTTCATTGTTGAAGAGAGCCCTGTCCATCAGAATTGATTCCTGTATAATCTGTGGTTGCCTCAGATCTGTATGACCCTGAGCAACCAGATATGATCTACTGGTTCTGCTCATTTCACTTAGCATCAGTTCATGTAAGTCTCTCCAGGTCTCTCTGAAATCATCCTGCTGGTCATTTCTTACAGAACAATAATATTCCATAGCATTCATATTCTCCATGCATAGCATGGCATAGCAATGCATAGCAACAGCCATTCTCCAATTGATGGGCATCCATTCAGTTTCTAGTTTCTTACCACTACCAAAAGGGCTGCCACAAACATTTTTGCACATGTGGCTCCATTTACTTCCTTTAAGATCTCTTTGGAATATTAGCCCAGTAGGGTATGCACAGTTTAATAACTTTTTGAGCATAGTTCCAAATTGGTTTCCCGAATGGTTGGATCCATTCACAGTTCCACCAACAATGTATTAGTGTCCCGCATCCCCTCAACATTTATCATTGTCTTTTCCTGTCATTTTAACCAATCTAAGAGGTCTGTAGTGGTATCTCAGAGTTGTCTTAATTTGCATTTCTCTGATCAATAGTGATTTAGAACATCTTTTCATAGTTTCAATTTCTTTATCTGAAAATTGTCTATTCATATCCTTTGACCATTTATCAATTGGAGAATGGCTTGATTTCTTATAAAGTAGAGTCAATTCTCTATATATTTTAGAAATGAGTATGCCTCTTCTTTAAAAGGATATTTTTATTAGAAACCACAACTGGATTTTGAGTTATGAAGATTATTTTGACAGCAATGTGAAGAACATATTTTGTTGATTTTATACCCCAAATATCTCTCATATCTGTCTCCTCTCCACTAACCCAGCCAGAATCTTAGTTCAAGTCCTCATCACCTTTTGCCCAGTCTCTTGCAATACTTTCCTACTTGGTCCCTCTGCTTTTAGTGGGTGCTTTCTTAATTCCATTCTCCATATATAGTTGCCAAAATAATATGCCCAAATCATGATCATTGATGTAGCCACTTAATTTACCATTCTCTTGGTTCTGTTTATTGTGTCATTCATCATTACATACAAATCTAACCATGTTTCTCAGTATCTAACAAAGTATCTGGCACATAGTAGTTATTTCTTTCTCTTAGTAACTTATGGGCTTTTTGTTTATTTCATTGAAATCATAAACTGGGACCATCACATTAATAAATACATGGAAACCAAACAAAGGAAATACTAAGTAGCTTTGTTAGCATAACTGGGTTTACCACCAATAAAAAGAAAATATGGGTCTGCCCATTTTCATTATCCTGGCCCCTATTCAGTATTAGTTCCCTTCAGATTGCATGGCTATTTAATTTTTATTACTTTATTTCATGCAATAGTTATTTGTTTTTATTTTTTATTTTCCTGGTGGTACATTTTCATGTTTATCACTATTTTAAAGGGGCACCTAGATGGTAGAGTACCAAGTTTAGAATAAGGATGATTCACTTTCCTGAGTTCAAATTTGGCTTCAGATACTCAAATATCATCTGTATGCCTCTGAGCTAATCAGTTAATTATGTTTGCCTTAGTTTCCTCATCTATAAAATGAGCTAGAGAAGGAAATGCCAAACCCAATATCTTTGCCAAAAAAACTCCAAATGGTTTCATGAAGAGTTAAACTTGACTGAAAACAACTGAACAACTATTTTTAAAAGCATTTATTTTATATCATCTTTATTTTCAAATATATCTGTCTTCCATCTCCTACCTGAATGTTATATCTTATTAAAAATTAATTATTTATACAAATTTATTATTTCTTATAGCACAGTAATATTTCATTACACTAGTAATGTAGACATTCCTCAATTGATAAATAGCTAATTGGTTTCTAGTTGTTTGCTCTTTTGAAATGTGCTGCTGCACATTTTTTTGGTGTATATGTGACATTTCTTTCTATCTTTCACTTTCTTGAGTATATGGCCCATCAGGGGGCTTTCTGGGCCAAATGTTCTGGGCAATTTAGCCAGTTTCTTAATATAACTCCACATTGCTTTCTAAATTGGTTTGATCAATTCACTGTTTAATCAACAGAATGTTATTGTGTTCATCTTGGTATAGACCAATGAACATGGACTCTTTCATATTATTTTTGTCATCTTTGCCAGTTGGCTAGATATGAAGTGAAAAATAGTAGATGTTTTACAAATGTTTGTGAAATTGAATTTGTTGAGTTTCTCCCTTGACTCTCTAGTACTGAATGGAATAGAAAGTCCTACTTTAAGTGGACTGTCACTACCAGAAATTGTTTATATTCTTGAATTGATTAATTTTGAAACTATTGAGATAGGGGAAACCATAGATCTGAGTAAGAGGGGAAAAAGGCACAGGTGTGTCTCCTTCTGGAAGATTGTCTCTGTCTCTGATGTGGGGCAACTGAAAATGGAAGCAAATGCCCTAAGTAGATTTTAGGAGCTGGGACAGTATTTCAAGTCAGTCTACCCACAGTTGGAGAGCAATTTCTAGTGGATATGAAAATAGTAGTGTGAATACATGAATCTGTGATTGTATTGAGCATGTATGGATGAATGAATAAGCACTTATCATGCATTTAGTATGTGACCACACTGTGCCAAATTCTGGGGATACACATGCATATGATCAAGACAGTCCCTGCCCTTAAAAGGCATATATATATATATATATTGTGCTGAGGCTAAGGCAATTGAGATTAAATGACTTGCCCAGGGTCACCCATAACAGGCTTGTATTCTAATAGGACAAGATAATAATACTGAGAGACTTGGCTTGCAGATAGTAAGGAATCCTAGTGGGTAAAATGAGATGAAAAATCAACAGTCAGAGACTATGGTCTCAGGAGCTAAAATCAAAGTTCCACTGAGAGAAAGAAAAGGAAGACACCAAAGTGCAGGTAGAATATGGCATGAAGAAGATCAGAAAGAGAAGTGGAGTGAGTATAGGGCTCTGAAGCCTTGGCAGTATATTTAAGAGTAGAGATAAAAACAGAGGAAGTGACTTATGAGTAGATATGGTAGGGATTTTAGTAGAGATTTCATGCCAGTATCTCAACATTCTACACTTCATCATTTGGAAGAAATGGGGCAGAGCAGAGGGAAGCAATTCCAGAAGTTCAAGGCCAACCTTTCAGTACAGTAAAAACACTTCATATAGGTAATCATGCTCATTGCCCTGAGTTATCAAGAACCACTTCAAAGAAAGCCTATTTTTCAAGGGAAACAGGTTCTTTTTGACTAATAACATCTGGTACTTAGCACATGTATCGTATACTAGCAAAAGAGCACCTTCAATCAGCCTTCATAGATGGAAAGGAGAGACTTGCATTTAAATGGGCAGGATGGCTCTATATGACTAGAATTGGATGCCCAGAGCTTTGCCCCAAGTGAATGTAACTGAGAAGGTGCTAAGATCACATTCTTTCAATGGTTAGAAATAACTGAGTTTAGCAATTTCCTGAAAAGAATAATTAAAGTAGGAAGCTACCAGATAACTTTGGCTACTTGGGTAGCCAACCAACATTTATTGAGGATTTACTATTCACTAGGAACAGTTCTAAATAAGCTCTGGAATAGTACAATGCTCCATCCTCCCACAAATCTGTATGATGTGGCTATTCCACATCAGATTTTGAAAGGAAGGACCAGAGACACCTCCCAAGATTCCATCAAAATAACAGGATCCTTAGTCTAATTACCCTCCCCTTCTCCAGGGCAACTAGATGACTCAATGGATAGAATCCTAGATCTGGAGTCAGAAAGACCTGAATTCAAATTCCTTTTCAGATACTTACTAGCTCTGTAATCTTGGGCATCTTACTTGAGTAAGCCTATTTGCCTGGGAAGCTTGGCTTGGGGCAAAGAACACTGAACCTGGAGTCAGAAGACCTGACATCAAATCTAGCCTCAGACATGTACTAGCTGTGTGATCGTGGCCAAATTATTTAATTTCTGCTTACTTTAACCCATAGGAGAAGTAACTAGTAAGCCATTCTAGTATCTTTGCCAAGAAAAACTCATGGGCTATCATTGTGGTCATGAAGAGGAAGACGTGATTGAAAAACAATCCAGGAGAAGGTACAAAATAATTAATATCTCTTAGGAGAGAGGGAGAAGAAAACCTTTTAATACAAAGAGTTGGTAGGGATACTTGTAGGTAGGACATTTAAATTTGTGGCTTAAAGGATCATAGATTCAAGACTTGGAAGGAATGTTGGAGGCCATTAACTAATCCAAGAAAATTAAGTCTAAGCAACATGCCTGAGATCATAAAGTAGTGAAAAGACAATGGCAGATTTTGAAACCAGACTTTTTGATCTCATAGCCAATGTCCTTTCTATTGTTCTGATACCTCTGAAGTTGTTCTTTAAACTTTTAGTGCAAAGACTGATAAGAAGTGAAGATCAAGGAAAGGATTTGGTCAGCCATTGGTGCTACTCAATTCTTTGAGAGACGGTTAGAATAAAGGACCCAGGGAAGAAATTTGGAAAGATTTGATAAAAAAAAAAGAAATATTTAAATGTAGATCTATCATTACATCAAAAGTTATTCCCTAGTTAATCAGCTCAAAGAGGAACGACTGATTTGGAAAAAAAAATAAATTAGGGACATTGTAATGATGTGGAATTGAGGGAATGAGATGGGGAAGGAGAAACTGGTGGCCATTGTATAAAATTTCCTTTTTTTCCCTTCTGTCATTTACTGATTCTCAGGGAAATAAGATGCCAGTAATTCTGTCT
The DNA here is from genome assembly GCF_902635505.1 of Sarcophilus harrisii. Classification (NCBI taxonomy): domain Eukaryota; kingdom Metazoa; phylum Chordata; class Mammalia; order Dasyuromorphia; family Dasyuridae; genus Sarcophilus; species Sarcophilus harrisii. The sequence continues at coordinate 477,687,011 of NC_045426.1, forward strand.
GACTGTTGTTAGGATTCAGCAAGAAGAAAAATAGTCTCAGGATTTTATAGGCATAGGATTGTTGGTTTTGTTTGTTTTGTTTTGTTTTGAGAATTGTGGTTTGGAAAGAGAATCACTGGGAGAATTTGGAAGCAATCTTCAATTTTTAGTTAGATTTAGATTTTTAGTTTTTTAGTTATTTATTTTTTATAAGAAACAAAATAAGCAAAAAGAAAAAGAGAAAAGCAATACAAAAACAAAAGAGAACATTATCATGTGCCCAGCAGAACATCAGGGAGGATTCAAAATATATAACAACAAACAGCAATTTAAAAAAGTACACATATTAGTAGAAGAAATTATATTCATGAGTGTCCATCTTTTCTTTACTTCCTTGTAAATTACTCTTTTGTTCTTTGCTGCATACCTTATTTACTTTATTCTTTTTCCTCCCTTTCATTCCCCCCATGTCTAATCAAGCTACAGTTAAGAAAAGATATATTTATGTCTACATGTGTAAATATGTATATATATATATATATAAACAGAATTACACACATACACATACACATGTCTTTTCAATCCTTATTGACTCTTAATTAAATTCTGGTCTATAATTTAGTTCATAGCTAAATACATATATATGCATACATACATATATATATATATATATATAAAGTTGCTTATTGAACCCATTCCCAATTTGAGTAGGTTTTCAGAGCCATGAGCCTTCCTCCTTCCTTTATTGCCTCTTTGTCTATTCTTCCTCTGCATTTCATTTTTATAACATGATTATTATTTATTCCTAACTCTGCCAATCTTTCTTTTGAACTTACCCTATTATTGATGTAAATCTTAAACATAAAATATACATTTCCCATGCAGAAAAATACGTAAAGTTTGTCCATGTTATGTTCCTTAAAATGCTCTTTAATGTTGGCTTTTATATGTTAAATTTTCTGTTAAGTTCAGATGTGGCTGATAGAAAGTCCTGAAATTCTGCAAGTTTATTGAATGTCTGTTTTTTCTCATTAATTATAGCTATTTTGCTGGACATAATATTTTTGGCTACAGGCCTAGATCTTTTGCATGGGTGTAGATACGATCTCTTGACCTGCAGTCTTTTATTGTAGCTCCTGACAAGTCTACAATTCTAATTGTAGCTCCAGCTTATTTGAATTATTTTTTCCCCTTGTTTCTTGCAAAATTTTCTCTTTGATCTGGGAGTTTCAAATTTGGCAATAATATTCCTATGTGTTTTCCACAAAGAATCTTTTTGAGGTGGTGATCAGTGGATTTTTTTTTTTTCTATTTCTACTTTCTCCTCATGTTCTATCATTCAAAGAAAACTTTCTAGTATTATTTCCTGAATTATTATGTCTTTTTTGGTCACAACTTTCTGGCAGTGCAAATATTCTTATATTTTCTCTTCTTGTTCTGTTCTCCAGATCTATAGTTTATCTTATGAGTTGTTTCACATTCTGTTCTATTTTCTCATTCTTTATAATGTTTTGTTATTTTGTGGTCTCTCATAGCTTCACTGCTTTCTCCTTGCCCAATTCTAATTTTCAAAGAGTTATTTCATCTTTGAGACTCTGTACCTCCTTTTTGAATAGGTTAACTTTTTTCATAATCTTCTTGGGGTTTTTTTGGGATGGTTTTAATTTTGTCTTTAATTTTTAATTAATTTTCCTCATGAGGAAAAATTGTCTCTCATTTGATTTTTTTGAATTCTTTTCTGAGTTTTTCTATAAATTCTCTCTGGACAGGGAGTCATTTCACATTACTCTTTGGAGTAGAAGCTTTTTTTTTTTTTTTTTACTAAAGTATCCTCCTCTGAAGATGAATCCCAGTCTTCTCTGTTTCCATAATATGTTCTGATGATGAGGTTCTTTCTTCTCCAGTTAATTTTTTAAATGAGTGTAAGCACTTCTAATCATGGAGTGAGCAGTGGTCCTTCAAATTTCCCTTCAGCTCGCCACTCTGACCAGAAACCACAGACCAAGAGCTCTACCCTCCTAAGTGCCTATAGCCAGCAGTGTCCCTGCCCAACGTTTCTGCACTCACTGGGTACTGATTCCTTCTTGTCTAGCACCACATCTTAATAGCCCAGCAGGGCCTGGTGTTCCCAGTCAGCCAAGATTCACTTTGTCTTCCCAGACTCAAATTCCCCCTGGACAAACAGTCCAGAGGTGAAAGTCTCTGTAGTTCCTCCTGAAACTCTAGCCATATGCACCTATTTCTGGGGCCCCCTACTTGATGTTTCTGCAGAGCTAGTAGGGAAGTGTTTGCACTTCAGACAGGTTAATCTTGGCCTGGGGTCTTTCATCAGATCTTGATATATTCAGGAGGACTCCTGCTCTGCCCCAAGTCTTCTTGGTTTTTCACCAGTCTATATTCACCCTAAGGTACAAATTTGTCCTATTTGTGGGGGAAATTGGGAGAGCTTGAAATTTACTAACCTACTCCTCCATCTTCCCAAAATCCTTTCCTGAGAGCACAATTTTTTTGTGCAAAATTAGTGAAGGTGAGTTTTGAATGTGAATATGGAAGGTTTAAATTTTATAATTAAGAACTTGAATGTGGGACCCAAATAAGTGGAATCAATATAGGGAAAACCAATACTTAGGAACTGAACATTTTAAATAAATGAAAAATGTCACTATGGATGAGATTATCTACATCCCACTTCTAGATGTGCATGTGAGGAGGCTATTGATATTTGTCATTATCATGGATGATCTGGAAATTTGCAGAAATCTTGCTCTTAGGAAAGGCTGGCAGTTGTAACTTTTGGTAAAGAACAATTATTTAATAAAAGGAAATCCCCCATTTCTTAGTTATTATATATTTGTAGAGAGAACTGAATTTTCTGCCAGAAAGGGAGAAAGCTTGAGAATTTTTCCTTTTACTAACAAAATCTGTCCTTAATTATAGAGAAAATTTTGACTTGGTAGAGAAGGAATTCCATAAAAGGGGATAACTGGGTGAGAAAGGTATACCTTAGTCCCCCTATTATGAATTATAAAAGGAACCATGTTATGCAGCAATGCCTGTCAATACCCATTGAGTGACTCAGAAAATTTCAGTGGTAATTGCAAAATAGGGGCCATAAGATGACAGGAAAAGATAATGATAAATGTTGAAGGTAATGTGGGAAAATTGGGACACTAATGCATTGTTGGTGGATTTGTGAATTGATCCAACCATTCTGGAAGGAAATTTGGAACTATGCCCAAAGGTCCAAATTGTTCATACGGAGGGGGAAGGGAAGATGGCGGAGGAAGACACGCCTTTCTAAGCCCTTCTTTACCCTCTTTATCAATAATATTCAAGCCCTCAAAATTAGTCTTGACTGCCTAATTGTAAAGATAAGAAGAAAAACCCACCAGCCGAAAAACCCGAGTCCTCCAAAAAGGTTGGTTCTTAAATTGGGGGAGATCAAGAGGACTGGGAGAGAAATTAGGTCCCGAGGAGAGTCCCAAACCGAGGGTGAAGGCACAGACCCAGCAAACACAGCCCCCAACCCAAGAAGGGGTTTTTCCTTGGGGCTAGGGATCCTGCACGGGCAGGAGGACGCAAGCCCGGTTAGCCTCCAATCCGCAGGGGGCTTGGGGCCACAGAGCTTTTTTTTCCAGGGCCGACGGATCAGGCAGAGACGCTCAAGAGTTTGTGGCTGTCTGCTTTCGCCATCTGCGCCAGCCGCCACACTCACAGTCCCACAAGAGGCCCGCCTGGGGGGACACTTTCAAAATTTGCCCCCAGCGAGGGCAACCGATTCCACCAGCCCTTACTTAACAGTTTGATAGCCTGGCCAGTGCTGAATCCACCTCCTGTTGGGGAAGGGAAAAATCCCCACAGAGCACTCCATCCTTGGAGCCGGAAATCGGCCATCTCCTTATTCTGGCAGAGGGTTGGAACCCCCTTGCCTAGGAGACCACCCTAAAGGCTTTAAAACATGAATAAAAAGATAAAAGAACAATCAACAGCTTTAAGAAAAGAGCAGGCAAACCTGAAGAGACCCTCAAACAGCAAAAATGCATCAGACTGTCCTCCTTACATAATGCTCTTTAGAAGAGGCCATTAAAAGTCTCAAAAGAGAGAAAGATAAATGGGGAAAGGAAAGAGAAGTTTTACAAGAGGCAAAAACTTCCCTGAAATACGAATTGGAAAAAATAAAGAATTCACTACAAAGAGGATTTAATTTGGAAAGACAAAGAACCTGTATAAGAAATTCCATGAATTGGAAAAGACAAAGAACAGCAAAATAGGACCAGAAATTGAAAGAAAATAATTCACTAAAAAATTAGTGAAATAAAAAAATTCCAGACCAAAACAATACATTCAAAAACCCAATTGACAATACAAAAGAAGAAAAAGCTATTGAAGAAAAAAAATTTTAAAATTGAACTGAACAAATTGAAACTAATGATTCATTGAGACAGCAAGAACTAAAACAAAACAAAAAATGACAAACTGGAAAAAAACCACGAATTATCTACTTAAAAACGAAGATTAAAATAGATCTTAGGAGAGATAATCTGAGGAAAATTTCGAAAACCATAAAAAAGAGCCTAGATACTATTTTACAAGAAACAAAAGAGAACTGCCCAGATGTAATGGAATCAGGGAAAATAAAATTGAAAGAATCTATGAACACCCTTCTGAAAGAAACCCCTAAAATAAAACCCTAAGGAATATTGTTAAAAATTTCAGAACTATAAGATTAAGGAAAAATTTTATAACAGCCAAAACCATTTAAATACCGAGGTGCCACAATAAGGATCACCCAAGATCCCGCTCTACATTAAAGGAAAGAACCTGGAAAATGATATTAAAGGCACAAGAACTTGAGATGCCAAGAATAAACTACCCATTAAGTTACATTTTCTTCCAGGGAAGAAGATGGATATTTAATGAAACAAATGAATTCCATTTGTTTCGAAGAAAAACCAGAACTAAACAAAAAATTTGATCTCCAAAGAATAGAACTCAAGAGATGCAGAAAAGGTAAAATAACCTTTGAGAATTGTATTTTTTGGGATATAAAAAAGAATACATTAAATTTGATTTACTGATATAACATAAAAAAGGAAGTGATAGGAAAAGGGAGATGGCAGAAAAGGGGGAAGGAGGGAAAAAAAGGGGAACCACATCCCACAAAGAGGCAAGGAAACTTATCATATCTGAGGAATTTAGAGGGGGGAAATTTGGTGAATTTTACCTTCATCGAGTTGGCTCAAAGAAAAAAATTAACTTTGTTTTAGAGGAAAATTCTCCCCCCAATTAAAACGGGGAGGAAAGGAAAGAAAAAAATGGGAAGGAAGGGAAACCAAAGGGGGAAATTATAAAAGGGATTAAGAATGGATACAAGAGGGGCAAAAAGTTTAAAAGGGAAAAGATTTGGAAAAGAAGCAAAGCCAACTTTATTAGGATTAGGAAAATGATTTATAATTTAACCGAAATGTAAATGGGATGAAATTCCCAAAGGGAAGGAGATAAGGACTGGACAAAAAGTCAAACCCCAAATATGTTTTTCAAAACAATTTAAGCAGGGGGATTTAATAAAAGAAAGGTATAAATTGGCCCAAATAAAATTAATCCTTAATCCTTCAAGAAAAAAATTTCTAAAAAAGAGATAAGGAAGGTAACTAATCCTAAAGGGTAATAAAAACAACTACAATATTAAACATATATTGCAACCAATGGTTAATAACTTCCTAAAGGAAAGTTAAGAGGCTGAAAAATTAGAAAAAAACTGTAATAAAGTAGGAATCCCAACCTTAACCTCGTTCAACCAAACCACCAAAAAAAAATTAAAATTGAAAAAAAATTAAATTAGAAAATTGGGAATTATATTTTCCTCAGCCATTGGAACCTATCCAAAATTGGACCATATAAGGACATAAAGACCCTAAAATTTCAAAAAAACAAAATAGATTTCTTTGATTTATCAAAAAACCATTCCAAAAATTGGGGAATCCAAAAAAAACTTAATCTTTAAAGAATGATTAAAACCTTATAGATAAAATTAATAATTTCACCTAAGATAATGACAATGATGAACATAAACCAAATTTGTGGGATTTAAAATTTAATTCTTAGAATAAAAAGAAAAAAAATTAAAATTCCAAAAAACTAAAAAATTAAAAAACCCCAATCAAATAATTAAATTGAAATTTAAAATTAAAAGGAAAATTAAAAAATTGGAAAGAAAAAAACCATTGAACCAATTAATAAAACCAAGAGTTGGTTCTATGAAAAAGCCAACAAAATAGGATGCCTTTGAAAACTGATTAGAAAAAAGGAGGAAATGAAATTAGTAGTCTTAAAAATGAAAAAGGGAGAACTTTCCACCAATGAAGAGGAAATTAGAGAAAAATAAGGAGTTATTTTTCAACCTTTATGCCAATAAATTTGATAACCCAAGTGAAATGGATGACTAACCTAAAAATACAGATCCAGACTAACAGAGGAAGAAGTAATTTTGAAAACCCATTCCAGAAAAGAAATAGAACAGGCAATTAAAAACCCCAAGAAAAAACCTAGGACCAGATGGATTTACATGGAATTTTAAAAATTTAAAGAACAATTCCCAATGCTATATAAAATTTTTGATAAAATAGGAATGGGAATTCCCACAAATTCCTTCCTATGACACAGACATTAATTGATAATTAAAACCAGATAATTTGAAAACAGAGAAAGAAACCTTAGACCAATCCCCTAATGAATATTGATTAAAAACTTAAAAAGATAATTAGAAAAAGACTAAAAATATCCCAAAAATACAATGGATTTATTAAACCAGAAACCTTTCAATATTAAATTCATTTATTAATAACCAAATTAATAAAACCATATGATCATCCTTCAATAGATTTAGAAAAAGCATTTTGATAAAATCCAAATCCATTCCTATTAAAAACAATTTGAGAGTATAGGAACAAATGGATTTTCCCAAAATAATCAGCACCATTTAAAACCATCAGTAAAATTATATGTAATTTGGAGACAAACTGCAAACCATTCCCAATAAGATCTGATGAAACAAACCCCCACCATCAACCAAACCATTTAAATTGAAATTAGAAAACGCTAGCTATATAAATAAGAGCTGAGAAAGAGATTAAAGGAAAAAGAATAGGCAATGAGGAAGCCAAATTTTATTGGATGACATGATGGTATAATTTAGAGAACCCCAGAATTTCTGTTATTAGAAATTAACCACAACTTAGCAAAGTTTTATTATAAAATAAACCCACCATAAGTCATCAGCATTCCTTATATATCAACCAATAAAACCAAACAGTCAGAGTTACAAAGAGAAACCAATTTAAAAGTTACTACTGATAATATAAAAATTTAGGAATCCATCCGCCAAGGAAAACGAAACTTTATGAGCAAAAAAGACCAATTTTTCACACAAAATTAAGTCTGATCTAACCAATTAAAAAATATTAAAAATTTTGGATAAGGGAAAATATAATAAAGATGACAAATTACCTAAACTAACTTATTTATTTTAAGCGCCACCAACAGACCCCAAAAACCATTTTAATGACCTAGAAAAAAAAACAAAGTTCCATATGGAAAAAACAAAATCAAGAATTCCAAGGAATTAATGAAAAAAACAAAATGGTGGTTTAGCTGTACCAGATCTAAAAACCATACTATAGGAGAAGCGTTACCAAAACCATTTGGTATTAATAAGGAATAGATTAGTTGGATCAGTGGAATAGATTAGGTTCCAAGGGATTCAGTCCAAATATAGCAACCTTAGTTCTTTGACAAAACCCAAAGATCCCAGCTTTTAGATAAGAACCTAATTTTGATTAAAAAATTTTAAAAATTGGAAACTAATATGGAGAAACTAGGCATTGATCCATATTAACCCGACACCAAGATAAGGTCAAATGGGCCCATGACCTGGAAATAAAGAATGAAAAAAAATTAGAGGAAACAGGATAGTTTTCCCCAGACCTGGTGGAAGGGGGTTTTTATGACCAAAGAACCAAGATCAACTGGATCACAAAATAGAAAAAATTCCCGATTATACCAAACTGAAAAGTGAACAAACAAAACCAATGCAGAAAGATTAGAAGGGAAGCAAAAACTGGAAAAATTTTTACAGTCAAAGGTTCTGATAAAGGCCCCTTTCCAAAATATATAGAGAATTAACTCTAATTTATAAAAAATCGCCATTCTTAAAATTGAAAATGGTCAAAGGATATGAAAGACAATTCCTCAGATGAAGAAATTGAAACTATTTCCCTAGTCATATGAAAAGATGCCCAAGTCATTATTAATTAGAGAAATGCAAATTAAGAACAACTTAAAGATACCACCACACACCTGCGATTAAAAGACAGGAAAAAATAAATGATTTGTTGGAGAGGGAAAACTGGGACATTGATTCATTGTTGGTGGAGTTGTGAATGAATCCAACCATTTTGGAAAGTAGTTTGGAACCATGTTTCAAAAAGTTATCAAACTGTGCATACCCTTTGATCCAGCAGTGTTACTTACTGGGATTATATCCCAAAAGAGATTATAAAGAAGGAAAAACCTGAAGGTGCAATGAATGTTTTGTGGCAGCCCTTTTGTAGTGGTTAGAAACTGAAACTGAATGGATGTCCATCAGTTGGAGAATGGCTGAATAAATTGTGGTATATGAAAATTATGGAATATTACCTGTTCTGTAAGAAAATGACCAACAGGGATGATTTCAGAAAGGCCTGGAGAGATTTACAAGAACTGATTATGAAATGAGCAGGACCAGGGAGACTTATATTCAACAACAATACTAGATGATGACTAGTCCGATTGGATCAGGCCATCCTCAGCAACAAAAGACAACCAAATATTTCTAATGGAGCAGTAATGAACTGAACTAACTATACCCAGAAAAAGAACTTGGGAGATGACTAAAAACCATTACATTGAATTCCCCAGTCCCTATATTTATGCACACCTGCATCTTTGATTTCCTTCACAAGCTAATTGTACAAAATTAGAGTCTGATTCTTTTTAAGAAAAATAAATGTTTTTATGTATACTTATTGTGTTTCAAGTTATATTTAATAAATTTAAATCTACTGGTCATCTCCATTTAGGGAGGGGGGTGGGGGGGTAAGATAAAAAATTGGAACAAGAGGTTTTGGAAGCCAAAAGTTACCCATGTATATATCCTGTAAATTAAAGGCTATTAAATAAAAAAAAAAAAAAAACAAAAACAAAAACAAAAAAAACCAAAAAACAAAAAACAAATTGTTCATACTCTGTGGATCCAGCAGTGTCTCTATTGGGTATATATTGCAAAGAGATTATAAAAAGGGGAAAGGATCCATATGTGCAAAAATGTTTGTAGAAGCTCTTTTTGTAGTGGCAAGGAACTGAAAAAATGAGTAGATGTCCATAAGTTGGGGAATGGCTGAATAAATTGTTATTTGAATGTTATGGAATATCATTATCCTAAAAGAAATGATCAGCAGGATGATTTCCAGATGTCCTTGGAGACTTATAGAAACTGGATGGGCTTAAGAAGGAGAAGAAAATTGTAACTGCAAAAAGATTTGGGGATGAATTAATGATGAACATGGATCTTTTCAACAATGAGTTGATTCAGGCCAATTCCAATAGTCTTGTAATGGGAAGAGCAATCTGCATACAGAAAGAGGAATGTGGGGATTGAAAGTGGATCACAGCATAGTATTTTCACCTTCTTTTGTTGTTTGCTTGCTTTTTTCTCATTTTTTTTCCTTTTTTGATCTGATTTTTCTTGCACAACATGGTAAATGTGGTAATATGTATAGAAGAATTGCACATGTGGGGGAAATGGAGGGAGAAAAATTTGGAACGCAAGATTTTACAAGGTTGAATGTTCAAAACTATCTTTGTATGTATTTTGAAAATAAAAAGAGGGAAAGTTAGGAAAAGTGGTGTTGTGGATAGAGGGAAGGCCCTGAAGTTCCGGAGGACCTTGGAGTTCAAATTTTGACCTTGAACTTAACACCTTAAAGTTGTGTAACCTTAAAGCACTTTGGTTCAGCAAATAAAAAAAGAAAAGAAAAGAAAAAAGTTATTACCAAGGCTTAAAAAAATTAATTAATAAAATAAAAAAGTAATACACAAAACCCAAAACAAAACAGGAGTCATCCAGAAGCCAAAGTTCCCACTTAATATTAATTAAGGATCTCAGCCAAAGAGGATTTATATGTGTGCCCCGCGCAGGGTAACACACACACACACACACACACACACACATTATATGTGTATATGTGTGTATCTATATAAAACTTGTTATACATGATATGAATATATTACATACATATATATTTCTATAGTTGTCATGATATAAAAGAATAAACAAACTAAGATGAAATAAAAGGTACTGTAAAGTGGAAATAAGTATGTTTTTCATCCAGATTCTGTCAGTCACTTTTCTTTGGAGCCTGATAATATTTTTGATTTTGAGTCCTTTGGAACTGTGTTGGATCACTGCATTGCTGAGAATTGTTGTTTATCCTTTATTCTTGAAGAGGATCAATAGCTGTCATTAATATATGTTTATCATACAATATTTTTATTATTATGTACAATGTTCCACTGGCTCTGATAATTTTGTAATAATTCATGTAAGTTTTTTTTCTTCATTAAAATATGAAGACAAATCCATGGAAATTTTATTTTGATATCACTTATTTTAGATTTACTTTAGTGTAACAATTTTTAATTTTATTGATTTACCCAAGCATAAATTTGAGAAATCTCCAATAAATTTAGCCTTCTATTATTTCTACAAGAATTAATTTTGACTTTAAAAACTTATCTGAAACTAAATACAAAATAAGAGAAAAAACAAATAGAAAAAGAAAAAAAGGAAAACAAAACAAAACATTGTCATGTACTCAGCAGAAAAACAGGAATTCAAAATATGTAACAATAAATTTCTATTTCAAAAAAGCATATATAATAATAGAAGATACTATATTCATGATTGTCCACCTTTTTTTTTTTTTTTTTGCTTCCTCCTAGGTTATTCTTTTGCTTTCTATTGTGCACTTTTTACTCTATTCTTTTTTCCCTTTTCATTGCCCTCCCTTCTCCCCACTTTCCCCTAGCAGGCTACAGTTAAGCATGGATATATTTATGTATACAAACACACACATATATGTATATATATATATTCAATATACAATACAAATACTTAACAATGCTTATGCAAATATATATATAATATAGTATTTATAATATATAAATAAATTATTTAATATTAAAGCATATTAAATAATGAAGATTTTTTTCTTAATTGAATCTTTAAGTTTGACTTTGAAATAAATGATTACTAGCCCTACATTTTCTTTTCTAATAAATTTTGTTACTCATCCTTGTTATTGTGTTTGTGTATATCTCCTATTTCTTATCCCTGCTAACTCTTCTACTTTAGTTCTACTCCTTAACTTGTCTTGCTATTACTTAACCATCTGCCATCCCCTTATCTCCTCACTCTTCCTTTCCCCCTATTTTTATCTCAATCCCATTCATTTATATATCTTATCCTACTCCCATTAATCTAAATACCCTTCTGTACCTCACCTTCTTATGCCATCTTTTCCCTCTCTCTTTATCCCTTTTCCATTAATCTATATACTTTGTACTCCTGCAATAAATTTACACACCCTTCTATACTCCACCTTTTTTTTTTCCTACCCCCTTTTCCCTACCCCCCTTATTCCATTGCACATTTTGGAGAATGCTATTTCCTGCCCTTCTTGGTATATCTATATCTTTATTTATATAAACATGGGTATATATGTGTATATATATATATATATATATACACACATTCCTAATGTAAGTTTTCAGAATTACCAGCCCTTCTTAATGTCTCTGTGTCAATTCTTCCTCTGCACCTCATTCAAATGACATAATTACTATTTTTACCTTTTCCTAGAAGATTTTGCTTTTTTCAAGTCAGATCATACTCAGTTCTGTCCCTATCTTTCTTTTGGACAAACCAATTACTATTGTAAATCTTAGACATATTTACATTTCCATGTATAGAACATACACAATTTGTCATTGTTGAATTTCTTGAAATTAGATTTTGATGTTAGTTTTTATTGTTAATTTTTCTATTGAGGTCAGATTTAGTTGGGAAAAAAATCCTTAAAATCTATGAGTTCACTGGATTCTTCCCTCCCCTCCCCACCCACTGAATATTATTCTTAATTTTGCTGGATATAATATTTTTGGCCAGAGGTCCAGTTTTCTTGATAGTCATTATATAATATTTCAGGACCTGTGGTCCTAAACTGCAGAGATGCTATAATTGAAAGCTGTATTACCCTACTTGTAGCTCTAGCATATTTAAATTGATTTTTTGTTTCTCTTTGATCTGGGATTTCAAAATTTAGCAATACTATTCCTATGTATTTTCACTGTAGGATATCTTTGATATGGTACTAGGTGGATTTTTTTTTAAATTTCTACTTTCCCCTCTTTTTCACTTCAGGACAATTTTCTTTGATTTTTTTTTTTTTTCTTGTATTAGTATGTCAAGGTTGTTTTTTTGGTCACAGCTTTCAGGTTGTCTGATATGTGCTCTTCTTGATCTGCTCTCCAGATCTGTTATTTTTTTATGAGCTGTTTCAATTCTATTCTGTTTTTTTCCATTTTTAATATTTTGTTTTGTTATTTCTTAGTCTGTTATAGCTTCATTGGCTTCCCCTTCCCCAATTCTAATTTTCAAAGAATCATTTTCTTTTTTCAGACTCAACTGACTTTTCTACTTGGTTGATTTACTTTTCATAATCTTCTCCTTTTTTGGATAGTTTTTTTGTTTGTTTTTAATTTTTCCTCAGTCTCTTTCATTTGATGTTTAAAGTCTTTTTTGACTTCTTCCATAAATTCTTTCTGGGCAGGTAGCCATATAAGATTACTTTTTGGAGTGGAAGAGGCATTTTGTTTACTTCACTGTCCACCTCTGAAAATGAATCTTGGTCTTCCTTATTCCCATGGTAAGTTTCTATGGTTGAGTTCTTTCTTCTTTGCTGTTCATTTTTTTAAAAAATGAGAATTATTAGTTTAAGCATCTCTAATCCTGGGGTGGAAAGGAATGGTGCCTCTGGATTCAGTAACATCCCTACCTCACTACTTCTGCATTCATTGGGTATGCTGATTCCTTTTAACCTAGAGCCACATCTCTGCAGCACAGCTAGGCCAGATATTTCTAATTGGCAGAGGTTTCCTTATTCTTCTGGAACTCAAGTCACAGATTTCTCACTTAGTCTAGGAGATGGAAAGTTCTGTAGTTGGACTGAGGCTACTTCTGAACATAGGTAGCCCCAGGTATTCCCACTGGCTCTTTCTGCTGAGCTAGCCTGAAGGTGTTTACATTTCACACTAATTAAACCTGAGTTTGGAGTCTTTCTTCTGTCTTCTTCCCTTGACCTAGGAGGATCCCTATTCTGCCTAACATCTTATTTTGTTTTTCATCAGTCTATGTTTTCCTTGAGGAACAATTTTGTTTTGTTTATAAGGGAAATCTGAAAAGCTTAGAATTTTCTTTCCTAGTTTGCCATCTTCTTAGAATCCTTCCCCTCATGTAACGTTTTCTAGGTTTTTCTGAAATCAATCTATTTCTTATAGCATAAAATTATTCCATTACAATTATATATCGCTACTTGTTCAGTTATCACTTTAATTCTTTGCCACCACAAAAAAACTTATATAAATATTTATATGCAAATAATTTCCCCCTCTCCCCAATCTCTTTGGGATATAGATATACTAGTGGCATTACTAGATTAAAGAGTACGATTGCCCTTTGGGCACAATTCCAAATTGAGGCAGTCTAATATTCAGAATTTCAACTGATGTGGAATTGATATATATCTTTGGAAGATTATTGTTTATAGAAGGATTTGTCTATTTGCTCAGGTGTCTGTTTTATTTTCCTTTTTTGGAATCACACTCTGAACTGTGATTCTAGTGATATAGTAATGGGTGATAAGAAAATTCTATTTACCAATTCAAGTTTTAACCTGGAGTTTTAGAAAGTTAACTGGGATGCTGAAAAGTTAAATAATTTTCCCAGTCACTCACACACCAGAAATGGGACTTGTACTAAGATCTTCCTGACTATGAGCCCCAATTTGTATTGCTATTTTAAAAAAATTCTGAACTGAGAACTCTAATTTAATAACAATTGCTCAGAAAAATGGAAAAGTATTTGGCAGAAATGAACTTAACAGATCAACAGCTGTAACTTATTCCATGATAAACTTAAAATAGCTATGTGGCCTAAATATTAAATCACACAATAATTGAAAAAATAGCTCATCACAGCCAAAACTGAGTAAAGTTCCTAATCAAACAAGATAAAATGATCACAAAAGGAAAAAAAAAGTACTTTTGGTTACATGAAATAAAAGTTACTTATGAAGCAATACTAGAAGGGAAATCATAAATATGGGGGGAAATGCTATGCAAATGCCTATGAGAACAGTCTTATGTCCAAGAGTGTAACAGGAACTAACAAAAATAAAATTTCTAAAAATTCCCTAATAGATAAGAAGTGAAAGAATATAAAAGAAGACTTTTTGAATTAAGAATTGTAAAGCATTAAGAGTATATGAAATATTGTTCCATATCATAATAATTAGGTAAATATCAAATGGAATAGCTTTAGTATATAGACATTGAACAACATTGAGCAAATTGGTAAAGATGGGAATAATCTATGTTTGCAGACACTGTGAAAAGCTAGGGATACTAATGCTCTGTTACTAGGGCTATCTATTCTGGAAAGCAATTTGGAACTGTGTTAATACTAAGTATCTGAGTGGGCTATAGAAAAATGGGATTAAAATGTCTATACTCCTCGAATATGAGATCCTTATGGTAGGCACATACTCAAAACTGATTATTAGGCTCTATGTGTACCAGTACATTTGCATCCATTTGTAATAACTCTTTTTATAGTTGTCAGGAACTGGAAACAAAATAGATGTCCATAGATTAGGGAATGACTAAACATATTTTGGTACATGAGTGATGTACTATAAGAAATGATGAATATGGTGAATATAAAGAAATATGAGAAGATTTATGTGGACTGATACAAATTGACGACCAATAAGACAATATGCATAAAATCCACCATGGTGTAAATAGAAAGAACAAAATGATAAACTGAAAGCTGCTCAAATTGTGGCTGTGGAATACCACATATAATATGAGAATTGCTTGAAATGTTAAATTTTTCATGACTATTTTAATCTCTTTGTTGTTGTCCCTTAGCTTTATGTCCTCAGAATTCTTGCCCTTCAAGACTCATCAGGCATCATTTTATTCATGTCTCCTTCCTTAAAGCCCAGGTTCCCTAGATTCATTTTTTCCTACTTTTTAAAATCATGGTGGTAGCTTTTGTTTTTATATCACTTTCATTTCCAATTAGATCTAGCCTCCCACCAGGGGTCCTCAAACTTTTAAAAATAGGGGGCCAGTTCACTGCCCTCAGACTGTTGGAGGGCCGGACTATAGTAAAAACAAAAACTTTGTTGTGTGGGCCTTTAAATAAAGAAACTTCATAGCCCTGGGTGAGGGGGATAAACGTCCTCAGCTGCCGCATCTGGCCCATGGGCTGTAGTTTGAGGACCCCCCTGCAACAGTGAGCTATGCCTTGCAACTATTTTTTTTTTTTTTTAGAGAAACAAGGAAAAACAATTTAGCAAAATTCATTAAAACATCAATCAAGTCTAATTTATGTTTAAATTTTGCCTTGATTTTTCTTTGTGTGTGTGTGATGTAAGTTCTTTAGGGGCAGGAACTATTACAATTTTGTCTTTGTGTTCCCAGATTTTTTAGCACAGTTAAATGCACATAATAAGTATCTCATGTATGTTTGTTGAATTGTTTGCAGAGGGCAATACATATCAGGATAAAAAGTAAATCTATTTTAGGCAATAGAGAGCCTCTGAAAAATTTTGACAAAGAAATGATATGGTAAAAACAATGTGAATGATGAATAATTTAGGCAAGAGTTAAGAGCCTGACCTAAGATGATAGCAGTGTGAGTAGAGAGAGATGGCAAATGCTAAACATAGTTTTTTTTTTTTGTTTGTTTGTTTTTTGAGGTGGAATCAACCAAAATTTGCCATAGATTGGAAAGTGAAAGAAAAAAAGCCCTCCCATATTTTCTATTTTCATACCCTTTCATTTCTGCCATTAACTTCTGATTTTTTTTTTTTTTTTAATTAAAGCCTACCTTTGGCTCACTAACGATCATATCATCTTTCATTCATTCCATGCATTCTATCCAACTGTGACCACAGTTGAGAGGTGGGAAAGGTGGTGGGAAAGTTTTCTTCATTTCCCCTTGTTACTTTACTTCCTCTTTTCCATGTTGTTAATTTCTAACATTCTCTTTGAGCTAGTGGGATAAGACTGATCTTTTGCTTCTCTTTATATTCATTATAAGATAATTGACTTTGAACTGGTAGGGACCTTGAAGGCTGTGTAGTCCATCCTCCTAATTTTTTAAAATGGGAAGGGAGAAACTGAGTCAAGAGATTAAGGAATATGTCCAAGTCCCACAAATAGCAAGTTATAGAGCTAAGATTTCCTACTATGCTATCACAATTTGAGGTATGCTGCCTCTCAGAAACAAGTCTAGTTGAGAAAAAAAAATCCTGTGCCAATGTTTACAAAAAAACTGTTTCTTTAGTCCAAACACATAACCTGATGAGACCTTAAATCTTACTAAGTCTGTTCCCATGGGCATCCAACTAAGCAACTGGAATGGAACTATAAATTAACTAGTTCATTCACAGCTGCAACAGCTATTTAGCAAGCAGAATGTCAACACTAGCTATTTACAGAGATTCCACCTCAAATGTTCCCTAGCTGGTATCCAATTTAAAACATTATATATGCAGAATACTGCATGGCTTATTCCCAGAGATCAGAAGGGAAAGACACTACAGTCTTTAAAAATCTCACCTTTTATGGGTGACACCAATTAATTTGTATAAATTAGACATGGGTCCTGACTTCCTGCAATTTCAAATTGAAATCAGTAAGTTAGCTTCTCCTTTTGAATGAAACCAGTTACCTATATCAGGAAATTTTCAGGAAAAGGAAGTAGAAATTTTACTTCTAAATATTGCTATAATATACTCACATAATAGGTTGCTGATAATAATTCATTTTTTGTTTTGCTACTGATTTGCTTTGTAAATTATTGAATGTCTTTTGCCTTGATTTCTTTATATAAAAATGGAAATAGTTTTCACTTTTTTTCCTTAAAGTTCTAATATGTCTTACATATAAGAAATCACTTTTTTAGGGGTAAGGGAGGATTATGGTGCTTTGAGGAAATTTCTATCAATGAAAATGGGCAAATATTCTACCCCCTAAAGAGGATTGTGAAAGAGTACTGACTTGCCTAAAGTTATGTATCTATAGTGCATCCAAGGCAGGAACTTAAGGCAAATTTTCTTGCTTCAAGGCCAGCTCTGTACATTATACCATACTATCTATATGGAGCAGCATAGAATTTGAAGTATGAAATAATTTATCTAAAATCAAACTACAAAATAGTACATGATTTTGTGGGCTTTCTAGAATCTCCTGAATGTGTCAAAACTATTAATAATTTAGGCCCTTATTTTTGGAAGGATTATATCATATTTTATTCTACACTTCTAAATTCTAGAGTCACAGTGACATGAATCTAAGGATCCAGTTGTCCACTTTGGGTTTGGGCTTGAATTGGAGGGTTCATCAATTGGTTCTTGGACAGTTTTTATATGAACTGTGTCCTAGGATGTTAAACGATGAGACATATGCCCAAAATGTTACACACGGAGAAATAAACACTGAACTGAGTGTCAACCCCAGGGTCTGAGACCCTGTGCCTTGTGATAAGTTTAATAACTGAGTTAGAATAGCAGGAGAGTAGCAGAAGACCTTTATCCATAAAACCAGGTATCTTTGCTACAGGTACAGTAATCTGAAATCATGTGGGCAGCAGTAGACCTTTGCCTGCAGTTAGTTTTAATTTGTCTCCAACCTAATTTTTGGGTCATCTTTACCACTGCTTTTGTTTTTCATGTGCTGTACATTTCAGGAAAATTGAACCAATATTGTTTTTTTTAAAATTTAGCCTTTATCTCCTTCCTCCATTCATTTTTTATAAGCTATGCCCCATGTATAGGATGTATTCCTTCCTCATCTCTACCTTTCAGAATAATTCTCTTCCTTTAAGGTTCAGACTAAGTACCACTTCCTTAATAATGTTTTGTCTGATACCCCCAGATAAAAGTATTATCTCCTTTCTCTAATTCTCCTAGAACAATTAGTCGGTTACTTCTTTGTTCCCATTATTGACATCCTATCAATTATAACATATGTGTATCATATATACTTATTAAAATGTAAATTCTTTGTTTGAGGGTTATATAATTTTCTATCTTTGTACCACCTAACATATAGCATCATAGATTAAGACCTAGAAGGCACCTGATACAGAATCATGTTATATAGTACTACCTAGTATCCAGCAGTGTAGATGTTTGTCTTTCTTTGCCTATCAGTCCTTAGATAAGATGTAATAAACAAGAATTTTTAAGCATCTACTAATGTCTCAGGCATTGTGTTAAATTCTGAATATATCACTAGGCAAAAGATAGTCCTACCCTCAAAGTCACAGTCTAATGGGGAGACAATATGCAAATTATGTACAAGCAAGCTATATGCAAAAGAAAAAGGAAATAGGAATAACCAATACAAAGACTAGAATTAAGACACTGGGAAAAGCTTCCTGTAGAAGGTGAGATTTTAGCTGGAACTGAAAGGAAGCCAGAAAAGGCACAAGATGGAAGTAAAGAGGGAAAAGCATTCCAGGTTTTGGGGATAGTCAGTGAAAATGTCTGAAGTAGGGAGAGAAGTGTCTTATTCAAGGAATAGTAAGGAACCACTTACTGTCACTGAATCAAAGATTATATAATGGAGGACGGGGCGTGGTAAAGTGTAAGAACCAAAAAAGTAATGATGGGGAATGTTACAAAGGTCCTTAAACACCAAACAGAGTTAGATATTCAATAATCCTTAAGTAACATTAGAGTTTATTGAGTAGGGACAGATCTTGGCTTGGTCAGACTAGTACATTGGGAAAATCAGTTTAGAAACTTAATGGAGAATGGTATGGAATAGAGAAAGTCTTGTGGTGGGCATATCTACTAGAAGGTTATTGCTAGAGTCCAGGAGTGAAGAAATGGGATCCTGCACTGGGGTGGTGCCAGTGTCAGAACAGAGAAGTTTATGAGAGATGTGAACAAAGGCAAAAGATTGAATATGGGGAAAGTGAGAGCCAATGAAGATAACACTTAGGTTATGAGCCTGGAGGATTGCTGGAAGAAGATGGTGATGCTATTTATAATAATAAGGAAGTTTGGCTCATAGTAAGCATTTAATAAATTCTTGTTGATTGATTGACATGGGTCACTAGGAGAATTCATGTCACTTTGTTCATGTCTGATAGGGTGTCTGGCCAGAGCAGATAGTAGGGATAGCAATTACCCTCTTTGCAAATATAAGCTTTGCAAAGGGATACTTTTAATTAAGCCATTACTCTTCCCCTAAAAGAGAAAAACCTTATAAACCTTATATTCCCACTGAATTTTTTTTTCAAATTGACCTTGCTCCTCTGACCTCATATTTTGCCAATGAAGTTCAAGGATTAGTGAGCAAAGGCACATCCTTTTAAAATATAAATTTTAATGTTTATTTTTCTTCATCGTCTGTTCCAACCAGAATCTCAGATCCATATCCTATGGATGATCCAGAGGATTCAAAATATGATAAATAATTTCTATTTAATTTTTCCTGGATCTACTCACAGTTGGATGGAATCCCCACAAATGAAGAGAAGGGAGGAAACCTGGGGCAGATAGTCCAACTGACCGCACCAAAAACTGAGATGTTGCAAGCAGAGACAATACATGTACAGGTTGGAGAAAACTGATGAGGCAGGCTTCTAGAAAGGGATTACCAAGGGGCCAGTACTTCAGAGAAACCAAGTTATCAGACACATTTTCTTCTTTCATCTGAACCATAATCTCAAAGAAAAAGTAAAAGAGGAGAAAGATGGAAATAAAGAATGAAAGCAGAAGGAGAAACAGTAGTGGTAATGGAGCATAGTAGATATAGTAGTGAAGAACCCCTAGAGACACGAGAAATTTCCCCCAATGACAGTAGGTCTTGTTCCTTGGCCACTCTAGAGTTATAGAAGGTTGTTTGTGGTCTTGAATATGAGGGTGTTCCCGAGAACAACTCACATGAACTTCTATGATTGATAGAACTAAAATCTCACATGATAATTCATCTCCTTGATTTTGCACTGACTATCTGCTATGACTGTAATGCTTTTCCTCAGCTCTGCCTGTCTCTTGGACTCCTAATTTCCTTTAAGATTTCAGATAACCCCTTTTAG
This sequence comes from Sarcophilus harrisii, assembly GCF_902635505.1. NCBI lineage: Eukaryota > Metazoa > Chordata > Mammalia > Dasyuromorphia > Dasyuridae > Sarcophilus > Sarcophilus harrisii. The sequence continues at coordinate 477,707,490 of NC_045426.1, forward strand.
ATATGAACAGACAGTTCTCAGATGAAGAAATTGAAACTATTTCTAGTCATATGAAAAGATGCTCCAAGTCATTATTAATCAGAGAAATGCAAATTAAGACAACTCTAAGATACCACTCCACACCTGTCAGATTGGCTAAGATGACAGGAAAAAATAATGATGATTGTTGGAGGGGATGTGGGAAAACTGGTGAATTGATGCATTGTTGGTGGAGTTGTGAACGAATCCAACCATTCTGGAGAGTAGTTTGGAACTGTGCTCAAAAAGTTATCAAACTGTGCATACCCTTTGATCCAGCAGTGTTACTACTGGGCTTATATCCCAAAGAGATTATAAAGAAGGAAAAGGGACCTGTATGTGCACGAATGTTTGTGGCAGCCCTCTTTGTAGTGGCTAGAAACTGGAAACTGAGTGGATGCCCATCAGTTGGAGAATGGCTGAATAAATTATGGTATATGAATATTATGGAATATTATTGTTCTGTAAGAATGACCAACAGGATGATTTCAGAAAGGCCTGGAAAGACTTACACGAACTGATGCTGAGTGAAATGAGCAGGACCAGGAGATCATTATATACTTCAACAACAGTACTATATGATGACCAGTTCTGATGGACCTGGCCATCCTCAGCAATGAGATCAACCAAATCATTTCCAATGGAGCAGTAATGAACTGAACCAGCTAAGCTCAGAGAAAGAACTCTGGGTGATGACTAAAAACCATTACATTGAATTCCCAATCCCTATATTTATGCCCACCTGCATTTTTTATTTCCTTCACAAGCTAATTGTACAATATTTCAGAGTCTGATTCTTTGTTTATAGCAAAATAACGGTTTGGTCATGTATACTTTTTGTGTATCTAATTTATATTTTAATATATTTAACATCTACTGGTCATCCTGCCATCTGGGGGAGGGGGTGGGGAGTAAGAGGTGAAAAATTGGAACAAGAGGTCTGGCAATTGTTAATGCTGTAAAGTTACCCATACATATAACCTGTAAATAAAAGGCTATTAAATTAAAAAAAAAATTCCCCCTTTTACATAAAGCCTCTCTTAATCACTAGCCCACCTCCCACCACCCTAGCTCCCAAGGCAACTCTCAATCATTATATCACATATTAATTTTGCATAAAATCTCTATGTACTTATACATGCACATCTCATCCATTAGAACATAATTTCCTGGAGGGCAGGAATTGCTTCACTTTTGTCTCTTTATCATTAGTGTTTAACATAGTGACTGATACATAGTAAACTACTTAATAAATGTTTATAGACTGATTAAAACTGCTCTGTGCTCTGTACTTTACATGGTTGGTCATCTTATAATCTTCATAATAGAAAATTACATGTATAGCTTTCAAACTCTTACCAGTTTACCATTTGTACTTCCCAAAGTGACAAGGGATTGTAGTTCTCTTAAGCTGAGATCTTCAAGGCACAAGGAGACAAATGTTGTCGAAATATTTGGTGCCTGAGTTTTAATTAGGCTGATATGTTGATTGCAGCTTTCTCCTGTGTCACCTCTTAAGCCTCACACACTGCATTGAACACATTACTATAATGATCCTTATTTAAATCAGGGTCACTGATAATGAAATTGGAAATTACTGCTGAAGTGAAACTGATAGGGAGATGCACTCACACACAGTGCAAACTTATGGGGATAGAGAAGAGTGGGGAATTCCATCTTTGCTTCATGAAAAAGTCTGATAGTCAAAATATCTGGATGGATCATAACCAATTTGATCATCCTTTTGGATGCTCTGCCTAAACTGATGCCAGTCATTCACATGTTTGGCATAATGTAAACACAGCAAGGAAGCACAGTGGGTAGAGTTCTGGACTTGGAGTAGAAAAACTAATTTCCCTAAGCGCAAATCTGACCCAGATACTGATACTTAACCCTGTTTGCCTCTGTTTCCTCATCTGTAAAATGAGCTGGAAAAGGAAATGGCAAACTACTCTGATATCTTTGCCAAGAAATTTTCAAATGGGATCACAATGAACCAGGCATGGCTAAACAATAATACATAACAAAGACAGTCTCAACTTTAATCCACAAATAGTAAAAATAGGTTTGATCCACACAATATAGCTATGCCAATTTTAGTCAAAGAAAAGCCAAAGTGGATGAAATTTCCTTACTTTGTAGAATTTCCAAGCATTGTCTTGGTTAAACTACTTCAAAACTTGGAAAATTTGCTTTGTCATTGTATGAAATTTACTTTGCATGGTGCTGCATTTGATGTAAGAATTCATAGACATAAGATTAAATCTGAATGGGCACCAAAACTGATTATTTTCTTCTTTTCTTATTTTGGGATGGGATTTAATATATCAGAATTTGTCTACCACACCATCCACCAAAGATTTTAAGATTTCCTGATGATGTTAAATATTACTAGAAAGAAAAACATCTTGCTATTGGTAAAACCAACAGAATATGTTTTTAATTCTCTCTTAATTTTTTTTAAAAGATTATTTATTGAATTACACACAAAATTTTAAAAAACAGAATTGAAAAAAGAAAGAAAAGAAAAAAAAACATTTTCATGTTCCCATTAGAACATCAGAGAGGATTCAAAATTTATAACATAAATTTCCATTTCAAGAAAGCATATATAATAATAGAAGACTTCTTTGCTTCCTTGTAGGTTATTCTTTTGGTCTCTGCTGTGCACTTTTTACTTTAATTTTTTCCCCTTTCATTCCCCTCAAGTCCCTCAAGCAGGCTACAGTTAAGCATGGAGGTGTATACACACACACACACACACACACACACACACACACACGTGTGTGTGTATATATATATATATATTTTTTTTTTTTTTTGTTTGTTTGTTTGTTTGGTTTGGTGTGGTTTTCTTATTTCTTGGTCTGTTATAGACTCACTGATTTTCCCTTGCCCAGTTTTAATTTTCAAAGAATTATTTTATTTTTTCTTTAAGACTTTGTATCTTCTACTACATATGTGTGTGTGTGTGTGTGTATACGTATGTGTACAAACACACCCACACATACAGCCACACACATACATATATTTATATACACATAAACAAACCACCTACATGCATACATATACACATGCACACATGTATACGAATTTACACATACATAGGCATACTATAAAGCAATATTAATATGGCTAACTTATTGAAGATTTCTCGATTGAATCTTTAAGTTTGATTTTGTCTAAGATCAATGATTACCAGCTCTACTTTTTTCTCTTTAATAAATTCTACTTTTTGTCCTTGTTGTAGTGTTTGTATATATCTCTTATTTCCTATCCTAACACATCTACTTCAATTATGCTCCTTAACTTACTTTGCTGTAAGTTAGTTAACCAACTTAACCTCCCACCCATGAATTCCTCCCTTATCTTCTTCCCCCATCCTTCCCTTCCCTTTTTATCCCTTGCCCATTAATCTACACACCTTGTCCCACTGTCACAAGTTTATACATCCTTTTATATTCCATCTTACCCTATTCCCTGCCTCCTTATTTTTTACAGATTTTGGAGGATGCTATACCCTTCATGGTATGTATGTGTAGTGTTACCTATTTAATCCATTCCCAATGTAAGTAGGTTTTCAGAATTATGAGCCCTTCTCCTGCCTCCAATGTCTCAATATCTGTTCTTTCTTTGTATCTCATTTGTATAACAAAATTACTATTTTTACCTTTCCCTAGATAGTATTGCTTTTTAGATCATTCTAATTTTCAAAGAATTATTTTCTTCTTTAAGACTTTGTACCTTCTACTACATAATTCTCAGATTGATTAAGATGGCAGGAAAAGATAACAACAACTGTTGTAGGAGATGTGGGAAAACCGGGACACTAATACATTGTTGGTTGAGTTGTGAACTGATCCAAACATTCTGGAGAGCAATTTGGAACTATGTTCAAAGCACTATCAAAATTTACATATCCAGCAATGTTTCTACTGGATTTAAATCCCAGAGATCTTAGAGGAGGGAAAGCGACCCACATGTGTAAAAATGTTTGTGGCAGGCTTTTTCGTTGTGAAAAGAAAATGGAAACTGAGTGGATGGCCATCAGTTGGAGAATGGCTGAATAAGTTATAGTATATGAATGCTATGGAATAGTATTGTTCTATTAAAAAATGATCAGCAGGATGATTTCAGAGAGTCCTGGAGAGACTTACATGAACTGATGCTAAGCGAAATGAACAGAATCAGGTGATCATTATACATGGCAACAACATGATTATATGAGGATCAATTCTGGTGGACTTGCCTTTTTTCAACAATGATTCAGGAACAATGATCTTGTGATGAAGAAAGCCATTTATAACCAGAAAGAGGACTGTGAAAGCCCAGTATGGATTACAACATAGCATTTTCACACTTTTTGTTGTTATTTGCTTGCATTTTATTTTCTTTCTCATTTTTTTTCCTTTTTGATTTGATTTTTCTTGTGCAGCAAGATAATTGTATAAATATGTATGCATATATTGGATTTAACATATTTTACCACGTTTAACATATATTTGTCATCTGGGGAGGGGGGGAGGGAATTGGAATACAAAATTTTGCAAGGGTTAAAGTTGAAAAATTATCCATCATATGTTTTGAAAATAAAAAACTTTATAATAACCCCTCCTTCCCCCCAAGACTTTGTATCAACTTTTCTAATAGGCCAGTTTTCCCTGCCATAATCTTGTTTTTCTTGGATGGTCTTTGTTTGTTTATAATTTTTCTTAATCTTTATCATTTGATTTTTAAAGTCTTTTTTGAGTTCTTCTATAAATTCTCTCTCAGCAGGGAGCCATTTAACTTTACTTTTTAAGATAGAAGCTTTTTTTTTTTTTTTTTTTACTTTAGTATCTTCCTGTGAAGATGAACCCCAGTCTTTCCTATTCCCATAGTAAATTTCTATGGTTAAGTTCTTTCTTTTTTGTCAATTCATTTAAAAAAAATTAGTGTACTGTAAGGGTTCTTTAAATGGGTTGGCAGAGTGCAGCAGGAGGTTTGAATGCCCAGGAAGTAATTTCTGTGGCTAGGTACTGCCCCATGAGCCGGATCCCAGCCATACTGGGATAGCTTCTTAATGGGAAAAAGCTCCCTCTCTGATTGGCTCTGTGTGTGACTTCATAGACCCTTTTTAAACCCACTGCAAGCAAGCAGGTCTCTCTCTTTAACCTGGGGTAGCTGAGCCGAGTGGATGGATAGCCAAGAGAGGTAAGGAGTTTGATAGTGAATATATGGGTCTTCAGACCAGGTGTTCACTAGGGAGTTAACAAGTCAGGGCATTATGTGAACATGTATAATAAAGGCTTTAAGTTTGCACATGGTTGTTCTTGAGCATGCCATTGATTATTAAACTATGATTCAAGAAATCATAGCCAGAGATCTCTGAAGGCCTCAGAGGAGACCAGCTAGGTAGAATTAGTTGACACTGCAAAGATCAGTGACCAGAGATACTCTGATGCCCTGGGAATTAGGAGAGACTGGCAGGGTTAAGTAATAAAATGATATTTTACAATGTACCTACTTCTAATTGTGGATTTTGAGGACTCATGCCTCGAGCGTTACTTCAACTCTCCCCTCTGACCTGTGTATGGCATAGAGAGAGAGATAAGGTGAAGAACTTACAGGAATGTATGAATTCTTTTTCTGTATTTTATTTTCATTATTTCTGTGTTTCCCTTATGACCTGTATAATATGTGCAGGCTCATATTTACTTGAGCCTTGGCAGTTAGAAACCTATTTACTTAACCTGAGCTGATGATATTTATTAGTATTTGAAATTTATCGATATTTAGTCTATTAGTTGGACCACTGTCTGCTTGACTTTCTGTTTCCTAGAAATCAGGAGATTTCAGGGAAACAGAAACCTTCCATTCCAATCTCTCCAAATACCAACAACCAATTAGATGCCTCTCCTTCCCCTCCTCAATGCTCTCTTACTTGTGACGTAATTTCTTATATAAAAGCTATGTATCTTTACTACTTCTTTAGCCCTCCTACTGCGAGCTTCGGTGGGATGGCTCATCTTCCGGAGGTTTTCAATAAACAACTTTTCTGCCTTCTACTGAATGATCTCTGAGTAATCATTTTGGTTAAGGGTCTTCCACATCCGTCACACCTGGAACCCCAGACCAAAAGCTCCTACTCCTGCAAATGCCCACAGGCAATACTATTCCTCCCTGAATGCTTCTGCACTTACTGGTTGTGTGGGCTTCTTCTCACCAGGGCCATTTTTTTGCAAAACTGCTGAGCCTGGTGCTTCTAATCAGCTGAGGTTTCTTAGGCTTCTCAGAATTGGACCCCTGATTTCTCAGGCAGACTGAAAGATTAAAGTTTCTGAGGTTCCTGCAGAGGCTCCACCCAATCCACTTTCCTTCAAGGGTCCTGCTGGATATTTCTGCTGAGGTAGTCTGGAAGTGCTTGTATTTCATACTGGTTAATCCCTGGTCTAGGATCTTTTGGATTATTCAGGGAGGACCCAGTTCTGGCCCAGGTCTTCTTTGTTCTTCATAGGTCTATGTTCTTGTTGAGATACAAATTTGTTCTGTTTGGGAGGGACATCTGGAGAATGTGAATTCTCTTATCTACTCCAACAAGTTCCCAGAATCCTTCCCATCTCTTTTCTTTAAGAAAAAAATGCCAGCAGAAATTTTCACAGTGGTAATGTGGTTGATAATGGTGTTTATAAAAGGATAATATTCCACAAGGAAGTACTTTCTCATTTATGATGATGAATTTTCATACCCTCATTTTACAAAAGAAAAACCATGCCTTGAGTGAGAGGAGTAAATTTTATCATGGTCAAAAGGAAAGTTGTTTCCCAACCCCACCCTACCCTGGGGCTTGGAGAAAAAAAGGTCATTAAACCAATTCTTATTTCCTGAGGTTGTCTTTCCATATGAACATCCCAAGCAAGTTAGTAATTCTTTATAGAGGAACTAATTTTTGCAACAACAGTGAACTTTGAAACAAGGAGGCAATGATATAACTTCAAGCTTCTTTCAAGAGGATTAACTGTATAAAGCTGAAGGAAAGAGCATTCCAGTAAAGCCAAGAGGAAAATATTTCACAGCAGAATAAAATTATGAATAAGTAACAAAGAAGAGAAGTTTCAGATAAAGGACAAGAGAAGGTGAATTTTGGTTAAGTTTCTCCACACATACTCCTTTTAGACAGGTTAATTTATGGTTAAGAATAATGGATCTGCCATATTTAGAAATGCTGAGTTCTCAAGCAAATAATTTTTCCAAGAATAAAAATTTCACTAAAGAAATGAAGGTATCCCTACAATAAATTTATTCCTTTCATTTTTACTATTATCATATAATGAGAAATACAGAGTAGGTAAAATGTACTAAAATACAGTATAATCACAAAATCATTTCTGCAGTTGTGAACATTTCCCATATACCTGTTAAAGAGGCACCTAAAAATCTTTTTCGAAAGTAAAAATTCAATGAATGCCTCCTTGGTGACTGGACAAATCACATAATTTTCTCAGACTTCAGTTTGCTCATTTGCAAAATGAAGGGGGTAATACCATGTGATCTCTGAGGTTATTTCTATTTCTATTCTTTTGATCTTATTGTGTCCAATATTATTTTGGGTTATGACAATTGAGATGAAAGAATTAACTATATATCCAGTTCTTTAGGAGATGATTGAAATTTTAAAAATAAAACTGCTTAATGTTGCTCAGATGATTTTTACATGGATATTCTTAGAATAATGGGGATATTACATCTAAACTTTCCTCATGTATATTTACTAAGAAAAAAAAAAAAGATTAACCACCCTAGTACTAAGTTTAATGTTTGGATTTCTTTTTTTCAGTTTTAGGAGTTCTTGATCTCCATTGAACCCTATGTTTTGAAGAGGTAATTGTGAAAGGCAAATAGAAATAAGTGATGGAGGATAAGAGCAATTATGGCTTTATTCATCACCCCTTTACCTTTCCAAACTAAAATAGCCTTCCCTGACCTTCACACTTCTAGGGGTGTTGCCTTACTCTATTAAAAAATAAATTCATTGTACATAGGGAATGACCTTCTTTTTTATATTTATGAAACTCCTCAGAAGATCCTGGAATCACAATAAAACCTCATTTTTGAAAAATTTGTTTTATTTAAAAAACAGAAAAGGAATACAAAACAAACGAAAGAAAACAAAAGAGAACATCTTCATGTGCCCAGCAGAACATCAGGGAAGATTCAAAACATATAACAACAAATTACCAGATCAGTATATATATGTATGTATATGTAGTAAAGGACATTATATTCATGAATGTCCATCTTTACTTCCTTACAAATTGTTCTTTTGTTCTGTTATACACCCTTTTTTATTCTTTTCCCCCTTTCATCTACCTTCCTCCACCACCTATAAGCATGCTAGTAATTAAGAAAGCGGATATTTATGTTTATATAGATATAGATATATACGCATACATAGACAGACACACCTCACCCCCCCCACCCCATACACACACATATCTTTTCTTTCCCTGTTGACTCTTTGCTTTAATTCTGCTCCTAACTTGCCTTGCTATTATTTAACCTCCCCCCCCCCCAACCTACCCATGGATCCCTCTTTTTTCTACTTTACTAACTTGTCTTCTTCCCTCACCTTTTGCTTCCCCACTTAATCCTCCCTTCTTATTTCTTTATATATGTAGTGTTGCCTATTAAACCCATTCCTGATGTGAATAGGTGTTCAGAACTATGAGCCCTTCTCCCCTTCTCTGTACTTCATTTATATGACATAAATACTATTTTTGCTTTAACTCTGTCTCAATCTTTCTTTTGAGTTGCCCTATTGTTGATGTCAATCTTAAACATGTGATGTTCATTTCCCATTTATAAAAATCATAAACTATTTGTCCTTGTTAAATTACTTGAAATTGATCTTTGTTATTGGCTCTTCTCTGTTAAATTTTTTAAGTTCGTTTGGCTGATAGAAAGTCCTGAAAATCTGCAATTTCTTTAAATGTCCATTTTTTTTCTCATTTAATATTATAGATAATTTTGCTGGTTATGATATTTTTGGCCACAGGCCTAGTTCTTTTGATTGTTGGTAGATATGATTCCAGGACCTGTGATAGTTTATTGTGGCTACTGTTAAATTCTGTATAATTCTAATTGTAACTGCAGCATATTTGATTTTTTTTTCTTGTTCCTTGCAAAAACTTTTCTTTAATCTGGGGGTTTCAAAATTTGGCAATATTGTTCCTATGTATTTTCCGCAAAGGATCTTTTTGAGGTGGTGATTGATGGATATTTTCTATTTCTTCTTTCCTCTCCTGTTCTATTATACCAAGACAATTTTCTTGGATTATTTCCTGCATTATTGTGTCAAGATCTTTTTTTGGTCACAACTGTCAGGCAATCCAATTATTCTTATATTTTCTCTTTTGATCTGTTCTCCAGATCTGTCACTTTTCTTGTGTTTCACAATCTGTTCTATTTTTTTCACTCTTCATAATATGCTTTGTTATTTCTTGGTATCTCATAACTTCACTGAGTTCCCTTGACCAATTCTAATAATTTAGAAAGTTTCATCTTTGAAACTCTGTATCTCCTTTTCTAGTTAGTTAATTTTTTTTCATAATCTTGGGTTTTTTTAGATTTTTTTTTTTTTTTTTTTTTTTTTTTTTTTTTTTTTTTTTTTTTTTTTTTTTTTTTTTTTTTTTTTTTTTTTTTTTTTTTTTTTTTTTTTAGTTTTCTCTCAAGATCTCTCATTTGATTTTTAAGTTCTTTTTTGAGTTCTATAAATTCTCTTTGGCAGGGAGTCATTTCACATTACTCTTTGAGATAGATGCTTTTTTTTACTTCAGTGTTCTTCTGTGAAGATGAACCCCCAGTTTTCCCTGTTCCCATAGTACATTTCTATGGTGGGGTTCTTGCTTCTTTGCCCATTCATTTTTTTTTTTTAAATAAGAGGTATCAGTGTAAGCACCTCTAATCTTGGGGTGGAGGGGCTAGTAGTGCCTTTGGCTTCACCTCAGCTCTGCCCTCTAAAACTCCAAACCAAAAGTTCCACCCTCCAGCAAGTATCTGCAGCCAGCAGAGTCCCTGCCCCACTGCATCAGTATTCTCAGGTGTGCTGGTTCCTTCTCATCCAGGGCCATATCTATGCAGCAGAGCTGGGTCTGGTATTCCTGATCAGCCAAGGTTCAGTCAGTTTTCCCAGACTCAGACCCCCTGATTCCACATGCTGTTTAAGAGGTAAGTTTCTGTGATTCCTGCTGAGACTCCAGCCACATACAAGTAGCTTCCAGAGCTCTCCATTATAATTCTATGGAGTCAGTTTATAGGTGTTTGCATTTCACATGGGTCAATCCCTGGCCCTGAGTCTTTGTTCAGATCTTCTCAAGTTGTATTAAGAGGACTCCTGGATTGGCTAAGATGACAGGAAAAAATAATGATGATTGTTGGAGGGGATGTGGGAAAACTGGGACATTGATGCATTGTTGGTGGAGTTGTGAACGAATCCAACCATTTTGGAGAGTAGTTTGGAACTATGCTCAAAAAGTTATCAAACTGTGCATACCCTTTGATCCAGCAGTGTTACTACTGGGATTATATCCCAAAGAGATTATAAAGAAGGGAAAGGGACCTGTATGTGCACGAATGTTTGTGGCAGCCCTTTTTGTAGTGGCTAGAAACTGGAAACTGAATGGATGTCCATCAGTTGGAGAATGGCTGAATAAATTGTGGTATATGAATATTATGGAATATTACTGTTCTGTAAGAAATGACCAACAGGATGATTTCAGAAAGGCCTGGAGAGACTTACACGAACTGATGCTGAGTGAAATGAGCAGGACCAGGAGATCATTATATACTTCAACAACAATACTAGATGATGACCAGTTCTGATGGATCAGGCCATCCTCAGCAACGAGATCAACCAAATCATTTCTAATGGAGCAGTAATGAACTGAACTAGCTATGCCCAGAAAAAGAACTCTGGGAGATGACTAAAAACCATTACATTGAATTCCCAATCCCTATATTTATGCACACCTGCATTTTTGATTTCCTTCACAAGCTAATTGTACAATAATTCAGAGTCTGATTCTTTTTGTACAGCAAAATAATGTTTTGGTCATGTATACTTATTGTGTATCTAAGTTATATTTTAATATATTTAACATCTACTGGTCATCCTGCCATCTAGGGGAGGGGGTGGGGGGGGTAAGAGGTGAAAAATTGGAACAAGAGGTTTGGCAATTGTTAATGCTGTAAAGTTACCCATGTATATATCCTGTAAATAAAAGGCTATTAAAAAAATAAATAAATAAATAAAAAAGAGGACTCCTGGACCAAGTTTTCTTGATTTTTTGTGAGTCTATGTTTGTCTGAGACAAATTTGTTTTATTTGTGGGGGAAATCTCGAGAGCTTGAAATTTACTAACTTACTCCATCTTCTTCCCAGAATCCTTCCCAAACCTCACTTTTTAAAAGTAAGTCCAGGTGGGATAGTATCATGAAATCAATTTAACATTTTCATCTACCATTCAAAGAGTTTATTAATGTTTTCTATTTATCAAAGTTGATAACCTGAAGCCTCCAGACTAGAGATTTCCCTCCTTCTCTAACCAGTGATCAAGAACTGCATGTCCAGCTCTAACATTCAAGTGTAACAGGTTTTGCTAGACAAGAGTTGCTTCTCTTCAATCCCTTCTTCACACTGAAAACAAGCTTATCACTTACAAACTCACTTATCAACAAGCTATCTATAATATGCCAAGCCTGAATATGCTTTTTTATGGAGAGGAAAGATTATCAAATCAAATTAAAAGAGCAGTTATTAAAACAAAATGAAGAAGCCTTATATGCCAAGTAGGTCCCAGCCAAGATATGTGGAAAGAATGAAAGCGAAAATGTCCTAGGAAACAAATTAAAATCATTCCTATCTTAAATATTGGGTTTGGATAGACCCTGAGGATTGATTTGTTTGGGACTCCCAAGGTCTAGGAAGGCAGCAAATTCACAATTACTCAGTAGAAATTTTTTTTTTTACTTCAAATTGCCTCCCTAATATATATTTTCTTAATACACATTGCTCATTGATTTTTATTGTTCACTCTGAGAAAAGAATTCATAAAATATTTAATCATATTTGTCAGCTTATGTAGAAAATGTTAAAAATATCAAAGTTACACAAGCCTCACAGAGCTTACTGAAAACAGCAAGTTTAAGAAGAAGGCAGTTGATCTAATTAGTTAAACCCACAAATGCCATGTTTCTTGGTACCAACTTGCAGAAAGGACTAGAGATGAGGGATGAGGTGATTTGCTCTTTGAAAACCAAAGAATTTGGAAATTTCTGAGCAATGCTACCTGGTGGCATCAATGCACATCACCATGAGAATGAGTATGAGAAGACCTATCTCTACATTTATTTATTTGAATAGGATCAGGATAATTGTTGCTAGTGCCACCTGGTGATTAAGTTTATTGCACCATCAAAAAAGGAAATTTCATTAGTTTTACTTTGGAAATATTATTGATTTGTAGTGATAACTGCTTCCCCTTCTAATGATCAAAATCATTCATGCTTTGGAATTTTCTAAGAATGAAAGTCAATCTTGCATCCTATAATTTAAAATTTTTCCTATCTTTTCTTTTTTGAAAATTAGGGCATTTGCCCATCTTGAATTCATGATTCAGGAATCACACCAATTTTTTCTTTCAGTATTCTGGGAAGTGCCCCCTAGTCATTTGGATTCACTGAAGGTACGCACTCTCTTAGCATGTCTACTTTTCAATTTGAACTTATTAACCATTTCTCTTATTTGGGCTACTCATTAGCTAGTGTATATTTCATCTTCATTTAATAGAGTTTGATGAATGGCAAATTCTTTTCTTCCTGTTTTTTTCCTGCTTGGTATGTGTAATTCTGTAGTGTTCTGGTTGGTTTTCTGGAGGTCTCTGGACCAGCCTTCATCTTAACTGAGTAATCACCAAATTCTTTATTATCTCCTTCAAGGTCTTGTCTCTTTGCCTAGGACTTGGCTAGCTTTCTTGAAGTCCTCTGGAATGTGTCTTAGTTTCTGTGGGGGAGGCAGGAGGACCACCAAGATGGTCTCTGTCTTGAAGTCGGTCTCAGTCCAAGAGCTGGTGCTCCAGGTTCCAGTCTTCTATCTTCTCAAAGTCTCCGAGTTTGTCTCCGAGCCCTTTTGAGTCTGTCTCTGGCTGAGAGTATATAGCATATAAACTGGGACAATCATTATATCACTAGGGAACCATTATTTGTTGCAAGATTAAATCAATCATACTGAGCTAGAGAACTATTAATCGCCATGCTAAACTAGATAACTATTGTCTTATCAATTCCACTTAGCACCTTGTAAGAATCCTTCTTTCAAGGACAGAGTTCTGGCCTATAACACAATTGTGCCACTAGTCTAGTATGTTGCTGCTTTCAATTCTACTGAAACTTCACCTCAGTGAAGCTACCACAAGTAGCTGTGACTTGGTGCCCAGGAAGGGGACAAAATATGAGCTGTCATTTGAGATCTCATAAAGTCCAATATTTTAAAAAAGACACAAATAAGAGGTAGACCCACCCTAGAAATAACCTTTCCTATTATATCATGGGATAAAAATTTCATAGGGTTGTTCTTACATCTTGTTGGCAGTAAGGAGGAATTTGGAAAGCGAGAATTGCCTTTTTAATAACATCTTCCTCTCTCTCTCTCTCTCTCTCTCTCTCTCTCTCTCTCTCTCTTTTTACAGACCTAGTAATGATATTGCAGTATTAAAGGACTAGAGATGAGGGATGAGGTAATCTGCTCTTTGAAGTCTTATAGATCTTTGGGCATGGTTCCAAATTGTTTTCTAGAATGTTTCACAACTCCATCAACAATGTATTAATTTCCCCATTTTCCCACATTCCCTCCAACATTTAACATTTTCTTTTTGTGTCATATTAGACAATCTGATGTGAGATGGTAAGTTGCTTTGATGAGAACTACTTTATAATATAGTTTAAGATTTAGTGTGACTAGGTAACTTTCCTTCACATTTTTTTTCATTAACTCCCTTGATATTCTTGACTTTTTATTTTTTAGATGAATTTTGTTTGTTTTTTCTAGTTCTATAAAATATTTTTGGTAGCATGATTGAAAGGGCACTGAATAAATAGATCAATATAGATAGAATTTCCATTGTTTTGTATAGGTTTAGCCTACCCATTAACAATGAATGTTTTCTCAATTCTTTAGATCTGTCTTTGTGTAAAAAGTGTTTTAAAATTGTATCATATTGTTCTTGGATTTGACTTGCAAGTAGATCTCCAGGTATTTTATACTGTCTGTACTTATTTTAAATGGGATTTCTCTAGATTCTTACTGTTGGACTTTGTTGGTGAATAAAAATGCTGATGATTTCTATGACTTTATTTTATATCTTTCAATTACATTAAAGTTGTTAACTATTTCAAGTAGTTTTTCATTGATCCTCTAGGATTCTCTAAGTATAAAGTAAAAATATGGAATGCTTCATGGATTTGTATGTCATTTTTGTGCAGGGACCATATTAATATTGTCTGAATCATTCTGATTTTAGTATATGTGCTACTAAAGCCACCAGCCACAGGTATGATCTGTAGTGTTTGAAAGTCATCAAAAATACTGCCATATTTTTTCAAATATGGGCCAGAAAATGTGTGTGTAGGAAATTACCAAAACTGAAGAAAAATGAAAGATTGAAAGGTTCTAAGTTAGGATACAAAGAACATAGCCAGAGCAGGATCTGAAGAACAAATAAGAAAGTAGCAGAAATACCAAAGTTTTAGAAAAGAAATAACAACAGAGGTAATGTTTGGATTTTTCTTTCCTCAAATAAATCTATTTTCTGACTTCTATACTTAATAATCAATCTAGTTTTTAAAAAAATACTTTGCAAAGTGCTTTACAATTATCATTTCATTTGATCCTCAGAAAAATCCTGTGAGATCAAAGTGGTATGGCTGTTCTCATTTTATAGAGGGTAAAACGTCTGAGAAAGATCAAATGATTTCTTGATATTATATAGTGGAATAGAACTTATATTTTCTTGAATCCAAGTTTAGCACTTTATCCATTATACTACCAGGTCAACAACACCATCATTTCCTTTTTCACCTTGACACCAATTTTGATTCCTTCCCTTTCTGTTGTTTCTTCATCTGAAGAGTGGCCAGAGTCTCCATCATCTTTGCCATCATCATCATCATCATCATCTTTTTCTTCATCTTTTTTTCTACTTCTTTCTTCTTTGCCATCATTTTTTAAATATTGGCAATTGCTCTTTTTCATTCCTACTGTCTATTTATTTATTCATTCATTTATTTGTTTCTTTTCCTTCATCAACCCAGAGAATAGCAAAGAACTTAGCTAAATCCTAAGGATTTCCCCCAAGGTAAACAGAGGCTAAATTATTTGTCTGAGCATCACATAGCACCAGGGATAAAATTTGAAACCAAATTTTCCCAACCCCAATGCCAGCAGTCATCATTTCATGCTGTCTCCAATCTGCTGTTAGAATAATTTCTCAAAATACTATTCTGTGCCTAAGCACTTTCCTGCTCAAAAACTTTGAATGGCTTCTTTTAACTATAACATAGTAACAATAGCCAACATTTATGTAGAGTTTAGGGTTTGCCAACAACTTTACATACATTATCTTAATTGACCCACTCAACAGTCCTATAAAGTCATTGCTCTTATTATGCTTAGAAAGGAAATTGAGAATGAGAGGTAAAATCGTTTGCCCATGGTTGTTCAACTAGTGCTATTGATTCAATTCAACAAAATATTGATTAATTACTGCAATATTGGTAGGCATTTTGTTGGTGTTCAGTTGTTCAGTTGTGTCTGACTCTTTGTGACCCCAAACTATAGCATGACAGTAAAATCCATAGGATTTATTTTTAGCAAAGATATTAGAGTATTTTGCAATTTCCTTCTCCAGTGAATTAAGGTAAAGAGAGGTAAAGTGGTTTGCCCAGGGTTACACAGCTAGTAAGTGGTAGTAAGTTAGATTTGAACTCAACTTCCTTTTTATTCCAAGTCCAGTGCTCAAGCCGATTCAGACACTTAATAGCTGTATGACTCTGGACACAATTTGCCTCAGTTTTCTCATCTGTGCAATGAACTGGAGAAGGAAATGATAAGCCACTCCAGTATCTCTGGGGAAAAAAATCATTCCTACCACCACCACCAACAAAAACCCAAATGGGGTCATACAGACTTGGAGATGATTGAAAAAAACCCCACTAAACTAGTAATGTTGTATGAAGGGAAGAGGTATGTAATTATTTTGAAAATATGTGCTAAAAATAGATCATTAATGATTTTCAATGTAAATAGAAGAATTTGTATTTTATCTTTACAGGAAGTGGGAGCAACTAAATCTTCTTGAGCAAAGGAGTGGCATAGTCAAATCTGGATTTTAGAAATGTCATTTTAGCACCTGTGTGCTAAAAGATGAATTGCAGAGAAAAGAGAGTCACCGGAGAATTATTAATTAAGAAGTTATTTTAGTTTTTAAATGAGAGGTGGTAAAGGCTGTGGCATTATTACAGAGAAAAGGATAGATACAAGTTACATTTCAGAGGCCAAATAGAAAAGATTTAACAACTGATTCTATGTAGGCATGAAGAATTAATGGATGACTCCTAGATTTCAAACTGGGATGACTGTAATGATGGCAATAACTTTGACAGAAATATGGAAGTTAGTTATAGGCTTAGAAGGAAGGATAATATAGGGGAGTGGTGAAATATTTTGCTAGATGGTATAGTGTGGCTGATTTCGGTTCAATGTCAGTTTTTTAAAAATCCCTATCATTTAGAATTATCCAAAAGCAGGATAGGTCTTGGGAAGTGGTGATTTGCTCTTATAGTAAAGGAGGAAAGCTATTTATGTAAGATAATTTGTTATAGAAGATATTCCTCATAAGGAATAGATTATACTAGCTGATTTCTGAGATCCCAGTACACTACCAGGCACTTTGTTAATGCTCAATAAAGCAGTTAGTGATTGAATGATTGCTTCTCCCCCTTGGGGATACTTCTAGTCCCCTAACTCCAGCTTCAGCCTTCTGCTACAATTTAGGATCAAATCTATTCTAAAATAACTTCATATTCCTTTTCTAATATATATTTTGGGGGCAATTGTACCTAATTAGTGTTTCATTTGGTCCTAAGTAGTTCCTCTCTATATTCAATTACTTTTCTTAGGCTTAACTCCTAAATCATAATCAATAAGGAAAGGGACCCTGTCCCCAGATCCTTTGACATTATCATAAGCTATTTCATTCCATGTGAGTCTTGTTCTGATCTCTAGAATCAGGTTGTATGAGACAGAGGCCAGGATTGGTTTCAAATGCAGTTTTTGACCCCAGATTTGCCTAGCCTGCAGATCCCTAGTCCAGGCCAGACTCCCTCTTTTTTATGTGTCTCTGCTTTTGAGCTAGAAAGAGACAGAAATGCTAATGATCAAATCTCAAAACAAGGAAACAAACAACCCAAAAAATCCGTATGTTTAAATAAATGTTAAATAAGACCAAGATTGCTTGTCTCTGTTTACTGCTCAGGAGTTGATAAATTGAAATTATAGAATGGATTGAAGGGTCTTGTTACTGCCTTTTTATTTCCCAATCTGCTCGATTTCATTGCCAACCTAGTGGATAGATATCTCTGGATGTGACAGATATGTAGGCATGAGAACAGTCTTCATTTGTGTCTATGGGGGCGGGTGAATAAAAATGCCCTGCTTTGTTATTCCTCTTCTGTCTGCATTCCAGAGAATAAGTCTGATGGGCAAGTATCTTCACTGTAACAATTACTATACATGGGGGAAACTTAAGAAAGGAGGCAAATATTGTCCTGGTTGGTTATAGCCTAAAAACTTCCCTCCTAAGAAGATATATTGTCCTTCAGGTCTTTTTAATTATACCAATAACTAGCATTTATATAGCATTCTGCAGCTCTTGAAGCATTTTACAAATAATCATGATGATGATGATACACTTATTACATGCCTGGCCTTGTGTTTAATTCTGTATGATTTTAATTCATTTGATCCTCACAACAATATTGGAAGAAAGGTGTTATTATTATCTCCATTTTATGGATAAGGAAACTAAGGCAGGCAGAGATGATAAATTACTTACTTGTTCAGAGTCACACAGCCAGTAAGAATCTGAAACTAGATTTGAATTCAGTTCTTCCTGATTCCAGGCCCAATGTACTATAGCACCACCTAGCTGCTTCTTATTTTCTTATACTTACAGTTTAAGTTTTAGGAGTTCTATTGAATATGTTGGAGAAGAAAATGGCAAATCACTTTTGCCAAGAAAAACCCAGATGTCGTAACAAAAGAGTCAGATATGACTGAAATGACTGAATAACAACAAATTTAATATTTATAAAAGCAGTACAGCAGAGTGGGATTTTTAGGGGTCTTGAAGGATAATTTGCATTGTGGTTTTTCTTTGCTAAAATGTCAGTTGCTCATTCTTACTCAATCCAGACCCTGGGGGACAATGCCAGTTATTCAATCATGTCATATAATTTGTACAAGGGTTTTCTACTTTTTGGATAGAGCAAACTTTTGAGAACACATTTAATGATCAGCTTTTCTGAGCCAGTATCAGTTGATCATTAAGTTTTCAGTATGAACATTTATCCCTCAGAAATTGGAAATCACAACCATTCAGGTTTTGATTTACTGTTTAATTGTTGTCTAGACCTCAGCTTCTTAAACTGTAGTTCATGATCCTGATGTAGTTAGTGGCAGTGCAGAGTGTTGAGGTGTGAGAATCCCCTTCTGGTAAGTGCAGGCTCAATGTGAAAGAATTCATGAACCCGAAAAGTTTGACTGGCAAAAGGGAAGTTTTTGTTGGCACTGCAGAAGTCAGCTTTGCTAGGAAGACAGACTTCTGAATGACAAGGTCCTGGCAAAGAAATAATGAAAGATTTTCACTGAGAAGAGGATCTCTCCATAGCAGGCAGGAGTCCTGGTAGGGAGCAATGCCAGGGACAGAGGTTCCTTGACAAAATGTAATCTTGCTTTGGTCATTCTGCAAAAAAGATGAGTTTAAAATTGTGTTTTTCATAGGAAATCTGAGACTGAGGTTTCAGTTGAATGAGATTCCTTCAATATTGTCACTGCCCCCAGGCCTAGATTTCCAATTGAATGAGACCACTGAAGTTTGAGCTAAATAGGGAGTGGTCCTAGGCTAATCTTTAATGAAACCACTTAACTGCCTTGAAGGGTGGGTCCCTGTCAGAGGAGAGTTTTAGAGCTCACCCCAAAGTCAAGGAAGACAGTTTCAGGGTTCACCCCCATCAATCCTACATGAAGTTTGTGACTGAAGATGGGGTATCAAAATGATGATTTTTTAAAAATCAGTAAGTGTTTTATTTGTATACTTATTTTATATACCTATATACTTGGGGTTATGTAAAAATTTCTCAGGTAAAAAGGGATTGCAAATGGGAAAAGTCTAAGAAGCCCTGTTCTAGCCTGAAGAGTGATGGAAGAAATATTGCATATTAAACTTAACCACCATCCCCTTGAGGTGAGCTAGTTGTTAAACATTTTCTAATACAGACTATTTGCATTAAAGACAATGTAAGAGGAGGAAAAGGGCTATTGAAGTGATGTTGCAAAGGTGAAATCTACAAGGATTGGCAACAGATTGGATATTGGTGGTGGTTGTGGTGGGGAGCAGTGAATGGTGGTAAGAAAGAGAAATCCAAAATGATGCCTAAGTTGTGAGGCTGAAGAACTAGAAAAGCGATGTTACCCTCTGTGGGAATAGGAAAAGTAGGAAGGTGTGGGAAAGGTTTAGGGGAAAGATAATGAGTTCCCCTTTGGATATTTCAAATTTAAAATGTCTACTAAATATCCAGTTTGAAATGTCTGAAAAATAGTTGAGAGATATGAGATTGGAGGTCAGCAGAGAATTTGAAGCAGGAATGGTGTTTGAGAATCATCAGTATAGAGACAGTGATTAAATTCATGGGATCTGATCTCTTGCCATCACTCTATGAAGCAAAATAGAGAAAGGAAGAGGGTACAAATTAGACCTTTGAGGGTCAGCTATAGTTAAGGGGTGTGATCTGAAGGAGAATCCAGCAAAAAGAGAAGGTATAGTGATTATATACTTCAAAAGATGGGGTGCAGTGGAACTGTCATGCTATTTTTTTGCTTTATAAATTTAGATTTGAAAAGGTCATATATTCTAATCACTTCATTTTACAGATGAGGAAACTGAGGCACAGAAAAATGAAATGATTTGCCCAGTGTCAAATAGCTATTAAATGTTGAATAGGCTGTTAACACATGTCTTCCTAACTCCAAATTTAGCAGTCTTTCCATTACACTGTGTTGCTTCTCATTTTGGATACCATGTTTCAATAAATGCAACCAAAGATTATATATTTTTGACCATGACACACTTTGACCTTGAAGTCTCTTAAAAAAAAAAACCTCACTTGAGATGTAGAAGGAAGTCTGAATATCTATTTGACAATGATGTGATAGAAGGAAATTCTTGGCCAGGATATATTGTATTAGATGGTCTCTGAGATCTTTTTTTTTTTTTTTTTTTTTTTTTTTTTTAACTCTAGAGTTGTATAATTCTGTGGTTTGGGATATAAATATGAATTGAGAAACTTGAATTATAGCTAGTATTTATATAGTGCTTATGTGCCAGGTACTGTGATAAGGGCTTTATAATTATATCATTTGGTTCTCTCAGCAATCTTGGGAAGTGGGTCCTGTTATTATTCCTGTTTTACAAGTAGGGAAAGTGAGGAAATACAATTAAATTATATACTCAAAGATAGTAAATCTTTGGGGATGAAATTGAATTCATGTCTTTCTGATTTTAGACCCACTTAATCTACTTAATCTCAATTTTATTTAATGTACTGTATCACCTTCCTTTCCAAGTTTGAATCTGGGATTTCATAGGTATAGGGAACTCGCAGTGAAGAAATTACTTCTATCAATTCATACCAGTAGCTACTGTGCTACATATAACTGTAGAAAATGGCCTGGAATATTGAACACTTAAATGAATTCTCTAGGACCATACAGCCACTAATGTCAGAATTAAATCATGTCATAAAGCATTTATTAAGCACCTAGTAATGTGCTAAGTATTGTGCTAAGTGCTGGGGATACAAAGAAGGCAAAAAAAAAGAAAAGAAAAGAAGAAAAAAAAAAGAATCCCTGCACTTAGGGATCTTACAGATAAATGGGAGAGACAACACATAAATAACCATGTACAAGCAAGGTATATACAGGATAAATATGAAATAATCAGAGAAGAACACACTAAATTTAGGAGATGAGATTTCAACCAAGGACTTTCAGATTCTGAAAATGGCTCTCCATTCACTCTGCTGCTTTGCCTATTGAAAGTAGCTATGCCTCAATCCCTTTCCTTCCTTATTCCATCTTTTTTTCTTTTTTAAAATTAAATTAAGATTTTTGTTACATTTTAAGTTCTGTATTATCTCTCTCTCCCTCTCCTTCCTTTCTATTCCACACTAGAAAAGGACACCTTTTCAAATACACACACACAAATGCATAAATATATATATAATATATGCATATACATATGTAAACCCATCTATTTTATATTTTCCATTTTTTCCAATGCCTTCTTTTCCTGTTTCTTAAAACAATCACAAAAGCCATCAAAGCAGCTGAGCAGAGAATAGACATAAAGGGTTAATGAGAAAGCAATAAGCGTTGACAAATATTAAAGATAATAAGTAACCCTTTCATAGATATGCTTCCCATACCAGGAAGAAACAGTGAATTCTTCAAGGAAATCACATAAAGATAATTGGCTAGAACAAGGGAACATAAAATATTTTCTGTAATGTCTCATAGATAGATATCTTTATTGGTATGAATGAAGAAACACCTAAATGTCTAATTAGGTAAAAGGAACTGAGTCTCTGTGGAACAAGTCTTTCCCTGAAAAAGTAAAGCCTAAATTGCTAAAACCTCAGTTCTCTAACAATCCAAAAATGAAGATAAATATTGTACTTTAACTAATTTTACTCTTCTGATACCACATTTAAATTCCAAAAGAACAAGGGTAGAAGTAGCATGAAGCAAGACAAAACATTCTGAATTTAAGATCTAAGGACATAGGCTTGAATGTCTCTGTTCTACTGTGTTCGGCTTGGTCAATCACTTCACCTCTCTATTAATTAAAAGGTTTGGACTACTCAGCCATCAAGCTCCTTTTTAGCTCTTACTGCATTATCTTAATAATTTTGTGTCCAGGGATTTTTTCTTTGAGACTTATTTGCATAATTCAGCTAACTTAGTAAAATGGGGAAAACCAAATATAAGTAGAGGTGAACAATGATCCAAATCCCATGGAAGGAAAGTATATAATCATTTCTGTCACTTTCTTTGTGAAGTTTTAGTTTCCTATTTATTTCTATTGCTTCATTTTCTTATTTTATGCATTTTATTATTATATATCATATAATGAAGCTTAAGGATTTGATTGTTCAAGTTATGCAAAAACTTTTTCAATGCTTTCCATCTAAATCAATTTCAACTAAAAATGTAAACATTATTCATAGTAAAAGGAAAAAAAGATGAGGAATGATGCTAAATTACATAAAGATCTCTTAACATTTGTATAATTCATTATAGTATCTAGAGTATTTTCACCAGAATCATAATTCACATATTCAAATGAATTTGTGATCTCATCTCTTTAAAACTTCTTATAATGATGTAAATTGCAAATCTTTCATGCCAGCCTATCTGGCTAAGCTGTTCACCATGTCCTCCAGTGAATTTGTCTTAGGTGGTTCACCCAAAGGGTCAGAAACCTTTTACATTTTCTTTTGACATTATAAAGATGTCAGGAATTCATCTTTCATTGCTTGTCTTTTCACCATCATCAGCCTATATTCTCTTTTTATCATACGTTCCTTGATAATGTCTTGAACTTTTGTACTTTAAAGTTTCTCATTGACTACATGGTTGCAGGTTGTTCACACCCAGCCATCTTTCTATTCATCTTTGCATGATATTTAGTTTCAATTCTTCAGAAATTGTTGAATTTTACGTCTTGCTGCTATTTTGCAACCCCAGTAGAATATTAATACTAAAAAGCTCTACTTTTGTTTTCATGAGAAGCTTGGAGTTATTAAATGACCTTTGCAATTTCCTGATCAATTCAACTTGCTTTACTTCTCCTGTTCAATTACAGGTTCAACTGAAAGTTATTCAATACTACTTATTCCAGATATACACATTAGTTGTCCAGGTACATAGACCATCCATATAAATGTATATCATCTTCTGAGCAAGAGGCATTTTTCATCCACTAGTTTTTTCTTGTGTGGATGTTATGGCCAAACTCTTTTAAGTGGTGATAGTTTTCTTCCAGAAGTTTTTGAAATGCTTTGGGGTTTGAAACTATCAGCATAATTTCATCTACAACTGGAATATTTGGAGAAACTTAACATGCCCAAGGAATTTCTATTCAATTTAGGCTTTGTGCTAAATTTCTTAGATTGCTGTGGCAAACACTTTTTGTGAACATGTATTTCCTGTTCTATGCATTCTCTAATGTTTGTGATCAGGTCATTGAATAGGGGTGTTATATTTTAAAAAAATAAGAAATATTGAATGATTTTGTTATGTAAATCAGAGTTACTTTATTTTAAAAAGAGGATATACCACAGCAACTTACTGTACTGAAGAAAAATACTTTTTCAAAATCAACAAACCCATAATTACAATGGGAATTTATTTTTTCTACATCTTCCAGTCAATTGTTAAATGGTAGAGAAAGAGCAAATTAGTGGAAAAAAAAAAATTAAGTGCTTGCTATGTACTGGGCCAGATGCTAAACACTAGGGATAAAATTTCCAAAGTGGGATTCTTGCTGTTCTCAAGGAGTTTACCCTCAAATAGCAAGAGAAAGCAGACAGAGATGATAACCAGGAAATGATGTGTTGATTTACGAAATGATAGGGATGGTGAGTGGAAAATATTATAGTCAATTATCATGATTACTAAAAGTAATTTATGATTCATTTGATTATAATTCACATAGTAAGAAGTTTATTACAAAAGCTCATTTACTCTCTGCTAAAATCCTCAATTCATGTATAATTGACATAAAAATTTTGTAAAATTAGGAAGGTAAAGATGTAGATCATTGTTTTTATTGATAAGGTCCAAGATTTTTTCCATTCTTTTGGCATCTCTTCTTCAGATATTTTCTATACCCCAAATATTCATAAATATATTGCCTTCAACATGGATTTACTCTTTAAACACTTGGTTCAATGAAGCAATTTTTCCCATCTTTGTTCCCTTTGGTAGTATTTCTACATCTTTCATTAACACATTTGGTATTATGATATTAGTTTCCAAGTGTGAGTGTTCTGATGCCACTGTTGGAGAAAATGCTGTGCTAGAAAATATTTTTCAAATCTTATTTAATTTTTCTACTATTTGTTGTTTTCTTTCCACTTATATCCTTAAATGCCCTTTGAATGCTTTGGCTTAGTTGGTTTCATAATAGTGAGGAAATAGATCTTTGTCCCGCTTTGCTAACATAGAAGCTGATACACACACACACACACACACACACACACACACACACACTCTTCTATTAATAAGGGAAGGGTCTAATCATTCATTCCTCTCTCAGGAAAACCCAACCTTGGATGGAACTGTTCCCTACTTCCCACTCCAAAATTGTTTTTTCCTCACATGAAAATATTCCCAAGTTATGTTCTTGCTTTCATTTACATTGTTTCTTGTCAGTTATGACTTTCAACTGAAGTTTATAGAGGAGGAAATGAGTCTCAGGAAAAATAAAGGATTCAGTTGAGGTCTCACTGCAATATGTGTCTGAGTCTTTGGGCCCCTATCCAGAATTCTTTCCAGTTACTTATTTTCCAGTTACAGAACTTCAAGAAAGCCATTCCTAAGATTTTCAGTTATGGCCATGTTCCCTTAGAGGTTGAAATTCCCCATGATTTAGTTGTCCTTAGCCCAGAAAAAACAAAACAATTTTCTTATATGTTAAGCTTCTGTTAATGAATATTTTTAAATTTAGTCAGATTGGTCTTTACATGATATACAGTCCATAACTAGGCCCAAATTAAAGCTTTTCTAGCTTATCTGGACTTACTACAGCTTATCCTTGGATATCACACACATACACACACACACACACACACACACACACACACACACACGGTTCTCAAAAGGTTTAGTATATTTTAAAAATATCAAAACTATTTAAGATATTAAAGCTTAAAACTCTCCTAAGATTTTTGTGATGCTATTAACAATTATAAGAAACTCTGATTTTAAGAGAGTTTCCCTTTTTTTTTTTTTTTTTTTTTTTTGGTATAATTTTTTTTTTTTTTAAGAACCTAGAAGGGGAAAAAAAGGATTTGCATTTTGATGAATGTTTTCAGCTCCACATTGGAGGAAAAAAAGCCTGCATCAGGTTTTGCTGAGCACTGATTTTCTTTTTTCTACAAAGACCATTATTTGGATTAATGGGTAGAAAAGCTCTGAGAAAGCACATAAATGGCACAAGTAGGAGGGCATATGCATGTTAAAGTGTGGGGGTGTATTGATTTGTGTGCAAATGAGAACAAACTTTGCTGTTAATTTTTCCAAGGCTGCTTTCACTTTAGTAAGTTTATACTAGATAATCCCCCCCTTTTAATGGTCTGTTGACCAAATGGCAAACATGGTTAGTCCTTCCATTTTGTAGGTAAACCTTTTCTACTACCACTTGCATAGACTGTATAAATCTATATTAGTGATATAATTTATTTCCATATACTTGCTGTCCTAATAACAACTGATTTTTGGGTGGGGCTATTGGTGAGAGTCATATAGACTGAGAAAGAGTTTAGCAATGGAAGTTCTTAAATTCCACCTTAAGTGGAAGATATGGGGTGGATTAGAATACTTCCCATGGAGTTGGGCCCTTCTGATAAGACATGGTTTGACTGCTTTCTAAAGGGCATGCAACACTGGTTGATAAGAGTATTCTCTTTGGTGGGGTGGGATTAGGGATGGGCATTATGCCAAAAAGATTAGTGACTGAGTCACTCATTTTATAGATTCTAAGACCCAAGGAAAGTTGATTTCTGTTCTCTTTGAAGGAAGCTTCTTCTTGGAAGTTTACTCTTCAAGCCCTACATGTTCTGCCCAGGATATATGGCAACTGTAATCACAAAGAATGATGAATATGGACTTGTCTAGAGGGTTTGAGAGATGACCTCAAATCAACAGCTGTTTTTTTTTTTTTTTTCTGCTATGTGTTCTTTCCATGAACATAGGAGACTGTCTTTCAATCTGGAGGAATGAACATTTCCAGCTCTAGTGACTACCTCTCAAAGTCAAGTTAACAAGCTTTCAGGAGTTCCTCGGTGCTGACAAGCATTTAGAAGTTCTTGTAAATCTGTTGCTTCTCATAGGAAAAGATACACATTGGAGGAGGGAACCAACTTGAAACTTGCAAGCTTAAATTATGGTCTGGATGTCTTAGAAGACTGACTTGCTGCTCAGCAAGTGCAGACTGAAGTAAAAGTGAAGTCTGTTCTACAATCCCAGAACTCTCCCATGAATCTTTTCCATGTCCTAACATATAAAAGGAGTTACAAATTACTTTTTCATCTCAATCAAATGTATGTATCTTTTGTGTTTCATGTATTTCTTTTGTAACAGAGAGGAAATAAACAATTGAAATCTACTGATATGTATTACATTGTTTCTAGAAGGGCTCTAGTTAATCGATTGTAGGGGAGCAATAAATCATACCTAGTCTCTGTATAAGAGATTTTCCCTAAATTTCCTTTATAGGGGCATAATGAGCCAGTGTAAGAAATAAAGCGTAAATTTCTTCCTTCCTGTGAGGATGGAATCCCTCAAGAGTGAATTCAGTCTATGGTAATCCAGAGTTATAGCCCTTTTGTAGGATACTAGGTCCATGTCTTATGTTCCTAGCTTCCATAACTACTGCCAGGAAAGAGGGAATAAGAAGGCAACACAATGTCTCCTTGCCTTTCTAGAACTTTAAGAGAGCATCTGGCCTTGGATGAATCCTAACAAAGAGACCAACTCAAAAAGACCAGAGGCCATCCATTCTCATTCCTTATAGCCAATAGAGTTTGTGGCCATATTCAATTCTTTGGCCAAATACTTGGGTAATGTCTCCTTTTCCTGCTATATGAGAGAAAGTGAGTTTTTATTTCAGGAGAATTTCCAACCCATCTTAGCAGAAGATGTTTCATTATTTTCTTCAGGATCTACTGAATCTTTTCAAAATTGACTTAAAGAAGGAAGTGTCAGGGGCAGAGCCAAGATGGTGGAGAAGGCACATGTGACTTTCTAAGCTCCTCTCCTACCCTCACTATCAATATTATATCCAGCCTCAAAAATAGGCTTGATTGCTACAACTCATAAAGATTAGAAGTACATCAACTCACCAGCCAAAGACAATTTGGAGCCTTGCCAGAAAAGGTTTGTCCTCCGGCAGAGGAGAAGATCAGCAGGGGCAGGGAGAGAACTAGAAACTCTGAGCGGATCCCCAAACAGGAAGTGAGAGCACAGATCACAGCACGAGCTCACAGCCCCTTGGGGCAGTTGCGCACCTGCTCGGCAGGGGGGCACAGGCCAGGGCAGCATCTAATATGCATAGTGGGGGGCTCGGCTTGGGGCAATAGAACTTTTGCAGGGCGAATTGCTTCTGGGCAGAGACTTCTGGTGGGCACTGGGCTATTCACTGGTCAGCTGCTAATACTCACAGCCCCACAAGGGGCTCTGGCCTGGGACAGTGACACTTTCACTGCTTAGTCTATAGCCTTAGGGTAGTCACTAAACCACACAGCCTGGTTCTCCACTGGGTATTTCTGTAGCTCGGCCTGTGCTAAATCACCTCCAGTTGGGGGAAGGGGAAACTTTCACTCAGAACACTCCCATACCTTGAAGCTAGAAACCAGTTTACATTTCTCCCTGCTCTGCAGAGGAACCCTTGCCCTGAAGGCATACCCTAAAGGCTTTAAAAAAATGAATAAAAAAATGAAAAGGACTGTTGGAATCCTAGTGTCAACTCAACTTGAAACAAGGTGAAAACTTAAGGGAGATGTCAGAATCCTGGTGTTAACCAATGGAATTGATACAGTGCTTATTGGTTCACGCCTTAGAGCAAATCCTTACAAGGTGATAAGTCACTAATACTGATAGACAATAATGCTTGAGTTCACACCTTTAGAGAGCTCATATAAGCAATAAGTATTTAAGTACTCATTGGAGTTCACATGTTTGGGAGATTTCAGGGTTTAGTATGAGATATCTGAATTCACACCTCCCTTAATCCCTGCCTCCAGAAGGTGGAGTCAACATTTTACACTCAGCATAAATAGAGCTGCAGTGAGCCACTCAAGAGAGTTACTTCAGAACATTGACTGGGGAAGTCATCAAGGAGGTCAACGGCTACGAGGTCAGCAGCAACCCCAAGGAGCAGAGCAGCAGCAGCAGCATCACCCTGAAGATCCTGCCCAGCTACAGGGACACCATCACCCCTCAGCAGATGTTTGTGAAATGCCACTTTGATTACAACCCCTACAATGACAACCTGATTACCTGCAAGGAGGCAGGACTGAAATTCTCAAAAGGAGAGATCCTTCAGACCGTCAACTGTGAAGACCCGAACTGGTGGCAGACTAACCATGTGAAGGAGGGAGGAAGCCCTGGCCTCACTTCCAGCCAGCACCAAAGTGGAAGATGAAAATGAATCTGTCTTGCCTTGGAGAGATGGCTTGTGGGCTTCCTCCCAGAGTGCTCCTCTCTGACCCCAGTCAATGTTCCAAAGTAACTCTCTTGACTGCCTCCCTGAAGCTCTATTTATGCTCCTTCTCTGAGAGTGGGATTGTGGGATATCTCCCAGCGTGCTTTCTGGCCCTAAGAGCTTAAAGAGAGGTGTGAATTCACAAAGTTACAAAGTTAACTTTTGTGAATCTCCCATACTTGTGAACTCCAATGAGTACTTAAATACTTCTTGCTTATATGAGGTCTCTAAAGGTGTGAACACAAGCATTGTTTCTATCAGTTGTACTTAGCACCTTGTTTCAAGTTCTGGCCCACAACATCTCCTATGATCAGATCAATCATATGGAACCATACTAAATTAGATAATTATTGTCTCTATCAACTCTAATGACTTAACACTTTGTAAAGATTCCAACAAAGGATGATTGATAGCTTCTATACAGAAAAAGAGTAGGTCTGCAATCCCAAAGAGACTAATAGCAAACAGCCACTGGACAATATCCCAAAGGGGAATGTTGCCTGTCCCCTCTTACATAATGCTCTCATAGAAGAGACCATTAAAAGTTTCAAAAGAGAGTTAGAAGAAAAATGGGAAAAGGAAAGAGAAGCTATGCAAGAAAGTAACAACTTGCTGAAATATGAATTGGAAAAGATAAAAAATTCCCAGGAAGTGCAGGGAAACAAAATTTGTGAATTGGAAAAAGTAAAAAAATCTCTGGAAAGTAAGATTTGTGAATTGGAAAAGACAAAGAATTCACAATAAAGTAGGATCTGTGAATTGGAAAAAGAAAATAATTCACTAAAAAAAAAAAAATAGTGAAATGGAAAAAAAATTCCATAGAGCAAAACAACTCATTTAAAAACTCAATTGAGTTTCAAACTCAATACAGAAAGAAGTAAAAAAAAAAAAAAAAGGTAATGAAGAAAATAATTCATTAAAAGATCAAAACTGAACAAATAGAACCTAATGATTCATCGAGACAGCAACAATCAGTCAAGCAAAACCAAAAAAATGATAAATTGGAAAAAAACCATGAAATATGTACTTGGAAAAATGACAGACCTGGAAAATAGATCTAGGAGAGATAATCTGAGGATTATTGGACTTTCAAAAAATTATGATGAAAAAAAGAGCCTAGATACTATTTAACAAGAAATCATCAAAAAATTCCAATAAAATAGAAGGTAAAAATAAGGATTGAAAAAACTTAAACCCAAAAAAACCTAAAATAAAAACCCCAAAAATATTTTTTAAATTTCAAATTATCAATTAAGGAAAAAAATTAAAGGGAAAAAAAAAAAAAAAATAAAATGTCAAAAAGACCCCAAATCTGTTCCCTCCCACAAAAACTGAACCGGAATCTGTCTCCAAGGCAAAAACTTGAATCAAAAAATAAACTCCCTAATATTTTTCTTCCAGGAAGGGAATGGACATTTAATAAACAAATAATCCATTTTTTCTAAAAAAAAAAACTAAAACAAAATTTATTCCAACCATAAACCAAAAAGAAAAAATCAAAAATTTCAAAATTAATGAAAAAAAATAAATGAAAATTGGTTTTAGCTGGTACCAATCAAAATTATTTATAAACAGCATTACCAAAAAACCATTTCTATTTAAAAAAATTAGTTATCAGTGGAAATTTTTTCAAAAGGACAAAATATAAACTATATAACCTAGTTTTGACAAACCCAAAACTCCAACTTTTGGGATAAAACACTTTTAAAAATTCGGGAAAATTGGAAACATATACAAAACAGGCATCACCCACTTAACCCAATACAAAATAATAAAATGGTTCAACCTAGGCATAAAAATCAATTATAAATAAATTAGCAGAACAAGGGATTTACCTCTCAACCTATGGAAAAAGAAAACCAAGAAAAAAACATCATTACTATACAAAAAAAAATTTTATTACATAAATGAAAATTTTTACAAAAAACTAATTAACAAAATTAAAAGAAATAAATTGGGAAAATATTTTTACATCAAGGTTCATAAACTTATTTCCAAAATATATAAAATTAATTACTTTAAAAAATCAAGCCATTCTCCAATTGAAAATTCAAAAATATGAACAACAATTCTCAAAAGAAAAAACTATTTCTACCATATGAAAAATACCCAATCATTATTAATCAAAACAAATTAAACAACTCTAAAATACCACACATACCTCTCAGTTGGCAAATGCAGGGAAAATAATTAATTTAGGGAGGGAAAAAACAAAATAAATTTTGGGGAATTTGAAACATCCAACCATTCGAAAGCAAGGAACTACCAAAAAAGTTATCAACTTATCCCTTTACCATAGGTTACTACCATATCCCAAAAATCAAAAAAAATCTGATTCACGGATGTTTTTGGCCCCCTTTTAGTGGCCAGAAACTGGAAACTAAGTAGATGCCCATCAGTTGGACAATGGCTGAATAAATTGTGGTATATGAATATTATGGAATATTATTGTTCGGTAAGAATGACCAACAGGATGATTTCAGAAAGGCCTGGAGAGACTTACACGAACTGATGCTCAGTGAAACAAGCAGGGCCAGGAGATCATTATACATTTCAACAACAATACTATATGATGACCAATTCTGATGGACCTCAGCAATGAGATGAACCAAACCAGTTCCAGTGGAGCAATAATGAACTGAACCAGCTATGCCCAGCGAAAGAACTCTGGGAGATGACTAAGAACCATTACATTGAATTCCCAATCCCTCTATTTTTTGCCTGCCAGCATTTTGGATTTCCTTCACAATCTAATTGTACAATATTTCAGAGTCTGATTCTTTTTGTACAGCAAAATAACGGTTTGGTCATGTATACTTATTGTGTATTTAATTTATACTTTAATATATTTAACATCTACTGGTCATCCTGCCATCTAGGGGAGGGGGTGGAGGAAAGGAGGGGAAAAATTGGAACAAAAGGTTTGGCAATTGTCAATGCTGTAAAATTACCCATACATATAACTTGTAAATAAAAGGCTATTTAAAAAAATAGAGTTAAAAAAAAAAAACCTGAGTACTTTCTCTAGATTCTAAATAATTCACAAAATAAGCCACTATTTTTCAAATTTTAAAAAATAGTTTAATAATTGTTATGACTAAATTTTAAAATTCTTTTGTTTAAATAAAGGGCAGGTTGGTGGTTATCATCAAAGTGTGTGTATCATCATATTGCAAATAAAGGTTTCTTCTGTTGTGTCATGTTAAAAAAAAAAAAGAAGAAAG
Organism: Sarcophilus harrisii; assembly: GCF_902635505.1. Classification (NCBI taxonomy): domain Eukaryota; kingdom Metazoa; phylum Chordata; class Mammalia; order Dasyuromorphia; family Dasyuridae; genus Sarcophilus; species Sarcophilus harrisii. Next base: position 477,739,588 of record NC_045426.1, read on the forward strand.
TGTCACTGAAGGTGATTTCAATTATATTGGGCTCCTTTTTTATGTGTCAAATCCCCTATTAGGCTACCTTGATTGATCAATTGATTATTTTGTTGATTTTGAATGTGTATCTCTTAGGATACCTAATCTAAAGAAAGAGAAATAGATACAATTATTTAATCCTACAAGTGGCAAACATTTCATAATGTTTTTGTTTCTTATTCTGATATTGTTCAAAGGGTTCCAGTAATCCATATTTAGAGCTATTGTTAATATCTGTGCCAAAGAGAAAACAAAGAAAAGCTAAATAAACAAAAAGATCTCAAGATTACTTGAGAAGGAGCAGTAAGTGGAGAAGCAGAGACTTGTTCAGTGAAGAATATCTGTAACAGATAAATTAGGCCAAAAGACTCTAAGGACTCACTTTGTTTTTATTTTTAATTTTAAAATGTTTACATCCCCTATATTTCCCTATACATCTCTTCCTTCTTCCCCTACCAGATAATCATTCTTTCTAACAAAGAATGAAAAAGTGGAGGAAAAACATTTCAGCAAAATCAAATATTTTGATGAACATGCTTCACTTTTACAAATAAAAAGGGAGCTATATTTTCTTCCTTTTTTGAGATTCAAGCAATATTATTATAATTTCACAGTATTAATTGTTTAAAATTATTATTTTAATTTAATAATAAAAATTTTACAATATTGTTTTACTGATTCTCCCTACTCTGCATCAGTTCACATCTTTTTCTACAAGTTTCTAAAATCTTCATATTATTTCTTATAATACAGAAATATTTCATTATATTACGTAATATGATTTGTTTAGCTATTATCCCATTAATGAATATTTGGGTTTTATTTTTTCTATTCTATTATTTTCTATTTATTCTATTATTCTATTTCTATTATTAATATTTCTATTACAAAAATGCTATTATAAATATTTTTGTACATAAATTTTTTTTTATCATTGTATTTCTTGGGATTTTTGTATAGCAGTGAGATCTCTAAATCATAGGTAGGGACATTTTAATTCCCCCTCCCCCTTTTTTAAACAAATGGATTGGAATGCTTCACCTGAAGTGAAAAAGACTCAGGGAAACTATGAGAACTGTATGGCAAAGAAGAAAATTTAGTTTTAATGGAAGGAAAAAACTCCTACTAATGACAACCCATTCTGCTAGAAGGGGCTGCTTGGGAAGGCAGAATATTCTTCTTTATTAGTGGCCTTCAAACAGAGGATTGATGAGCACTTTAGGAGGTTATCCTCCAACTATGCATTAGATCCCAGCTTCTTAAACTGTGGTTCACCATCCCACATGATAACTGAATGTGTCACAAAATTATAATTTATTTTCATTCAATGGTTGAGTTGTGAATTTATTTCATATAACTAAATACCCAGACTCACATAAAAAGTTCTCCAACTAAAGGGGGTCTTGAGTGGAAAAGGCTTAAGAAACCCTAGATTAGACTAAGTGACCAATAATGTCCCTTGTAACTGAAAAACTCTTGTAATTCATTGATATTGTAATCCTACATAATTATAATATTTAGTTGACAACAAAATTACCATTTATAGCTTTCACAATGAATCTACCTCTAGAAAACTTGGAAGGCAAAGATGGGTGGTACAATGGATAGAGCTTGAAGTCAGTAAGACTTGAATTCAAATTCTACCACAGATGTTAATTAGCTGTATAACCTGGCCAAATCACTTAACTCTTCTGTACCACAATTTCTTAATATGTGAAATCGGGATAATAATGGCATACATCAAAAAATATTTGTGGGCATCACAAGAAAAAACACAAAGTGTTTTGTAAATCTTTAAATACTATATAAATGAGAATAACTACTCTTCCCACTACTATTTCTATTACTACTACTATTACTATTATTATTATTTAACTTCAAGTTCCAGCTCTACCATCTACTAGCTGTTTGTCCTTGGAAAAATTGTTTAAATTCTCTTATTTAACAAATTACTCAATTCAAGTTTCTCATTTGTAATACATGCACTAGATTTGTGGGTTGAACATGACTCAGCTGGTCCCTTGGTAATGTAGGTCTGATATTAGAAGGAAATACTACCTTCTTAATTTATTCAAAAGGTAGCATAAAGAGGTTTACTTTGTCATGGTAGAAAAAAGATAATTAGCAAGAATGCAGTAGTTTCCTAGTCTCTATACAAATCTCTCTGATTGGCAGGACTAAATATGGTAACAACAGTAAATTTGCATGTAAACTTGGATAGTATTTTAAAAATATATATATAGATATACACACACACACACACACACACACACACACACACATATATATATATATATATATATATATATATATATATATAATAATAATTCCAGGTAGCTATGTTAGCAAGCTTTTTATCTCTGGGCCAATCAAGTCTTGAGGACAGAATCCATGTCTGTTAGGGAAAGAATTAGCTTAACATACATGATAAGGGTAGAGTCACACAACTAGTAGTTGTTGATTTTTTATTTTTTTTTGCAATCATTGTCCTCACTGGGATGTCATGAAAAAAGTGTTTTATAAATAGTAAAAGTACATATAAGGGTGAGGTATTATGACATGATGAGGATAAGGATGATAATGATAAAGAAGAAGACTTGTGGGAGAATAATAGCTTTTCTTCCTTAAGTAATAGGGTTTACATAAACTAGCTAATTGGATCCTCGAAACAACCCTGTGACATAGGCATTTCAATTAAAGCCATTTTACAAATGAAGAAACAGGTTTTGAGAATTTCAATTAAGACTTAACCCCAGTTAGAGTCACTTAGCTATTAAGTGTCAAGGTAGGATTTGCATTCCAATTTTTCTGACTTCAAGTTACTCTACACAATATACCAGTTGAGTCAACATAGTTTTGTGGATAAAGAATCCTTACATCTCATTTCTGGATTATTATTTCCCAAATATTAAATTCCATAGCTTATGATCTAATTTAAAGTCATATTTTCATGTGGCCAAATCATATAACTGATTACCAGAGCTCCAGTGCCTTTAACAAAAATCTTTTAAATAACAACCAAAAAAATTTCTCTCATTGAGCACCATAGTGTAAAAATATATCTTACATGTACTGTTTAGATTTCTATACACTTTGCTTGTGTTAAATTAAATAACTGATCACATAAGTCTAAGGTGAGAAACCTTTGATACTTGCTTAATATGGGATTAGACAACTATTGAGAGTTCCTTTCTGTTTTGAGGTCTGAAACTATTGTTTTATTCATTTAAAAAAATCTGTCAGCATGATTTAATAGGAAGTCCTCAGACAATTCTTTATTTCTAAATCAATGTGACAGGGTCAGCATGAGGCTTTAATTTAAGGTTAACTTGCCATAAAATGCTAGTTGGTTTCATTGAATTCCACAAGGTCCATTGGGGATTACAGTATTACATGTGACTGCCCCCTGGCAGACATTTTGTTTACTGAGTTCTGTGAAGTGCCTTCAGAGTAACGAAAATAATTTAGAAGTAGCACTGTGTATTTATCTATGCAGAAGATGAACTCACGGTTTTTTGGTTGTGAAAAGAACAAATATTTCTACTGGAATAAAATCTATTTGAATAAAGGAAGCTATGGGTTGTAAATGAGGCAATTCTATCCAAACTCTATCTCAATTTCTATCTGTTCCAATGAGCATAATAATCATTGCTGGATTGCTGGAAGCACCTAAGAAAGATTGTGTTATAAATAAAAAATAAATACAACTGTCAGTTCTCTAAAATCTTCATAAGTTTTCCCTTTCAACTTTCCCTGAGATGTTGCAAGGTTGAACTGGGGTAGAGATGAGGAGTATATGTACATTCCAAAGTATAGTGCTCAGGCCAGAGGCACCCAATTCTAGTCACAAAAAATAATGAGTTTTCTGCCCTTTTTGTGTCACTAGGCTCTGTGTAGGTTTCTAGGTACAATAGTTTAATCCTAGTCTTTATCAAAGTAATAACATCCAAAGAGGAATCCTTCTAAGGAATAAACACAGCTTCACTCAGATTTGAGAAAAAGAACCAATTCATCAGATAAAGGGCAGGTGAAGTAGTGCCTCAGGCACCACAATGTTTCTGTAGCTACAGGCCTTTGATAATACATAAAAAGGCATCTGGTGTCATCCTCTATCCATAGAGAAGCATGCTTCGAAGTTTCTTATTATGTTTTCTCTGTAGGAATCCTGTGAGAGTCCTCTGAAGGAACTTTTAAAGCTGGCAGAGAACTTATAACTATTCCCTCACTTACATTATAATTGGAAGAAACTGAGGATTTTTTTCCCAAAACATGATCAACTCTCAGCCTAGCCCAATGGTCCTTAAAGTGTAGTCCAAAAAACTGTTAGGGTCTCTGAAACCCTTTCAGAGGGTCTACAAATTCAAAATTATTTTTTATTTCTAATATAGTAAATAGCTATAAATATAACCCATGTGAACAAAAACTCTTTGAACAGATCCTCGATAGTTTTTTTTTTTTAACGACATAAAGATACTGAGAACAAAAGTCTAGCCCCTTCATTACCTCAAAACAGTAAAAAATAAATCAAATAAAGTAAAAGGCTAATTTAAAAAGACAGGAAAGGAAAGACATCTTTACAAGGAAAATCTAACAAGTGTGCAATGCACAGATTCTGTACTCACACAATTCCCACTTTTCCTGATAAGTTGGGGTCACTGAGCCTGGCTACCTGCTAACTCTCTCAGAGTTTTAGAAGGAGATGTTTTCTTTAAAAAAAAATAATAATTTTTACGAGACAAATAGCATTTCCCCTCCCACTTCACTACCCCATTAAAAAATATAGCAAATATTCATAGTGAATTAAGAGAAATTCCTACATTACACCTTGTAAATGCCTGAATCTTCACAATGATTCCATTATCTCTCTGTTGGAAAGGGCAATGCTCCATCATGGGTCCTCTGGAACGGTTGGTCATTAAATTGATCTGGGTTCTCAGGACTTTCAAAGTTTCATTGTTATTATTCTAGTTGTGCTCACTTAAGCCTTTGTTAGTATTTCTAGGTTTCTCTAAAGCCATGTTTTTAATAATTTCTTAAAGCAAAACTTGTATAAATGAATGAATGAATTTAACAAGTTTTTACTATCCATGAAGTTCCATGTATCCATGAAGTAAGATTTAAGCAAACAAATAGAAAAAAAAAAAAAAAAAAAAAAACCAGTTCCTGTTTTCAAGGAATCTACATTCTAATGGAAGAAGACAATTCATATGTAAAGTTTCAGCAGTAAGTCAGATTGTAAAGTCCCATGGTCCTAGAGTATGGAGGCAAAGCAGATAGTGATGCTTCCTTTTTTTTTTTTTTTTTAATATTTCTATTGATTTTCATTGATAAAATAATACTGAAACATTTGATAGTGCCAAAGACTTTGGAGATAAGAATTTTTCTTTTCTAGGTTTATAATAGATGGGCCAGGATATATCTCCAGAAGGGTTGCTCTCAGCACTAAGGTAAGAGTAATTGGGATGGAATCATTGTCACTTCTTCAAGGCACTTGGATTAAAAGCCTTGGGTTGGATGTGCTTAAAGTGATGTGCTAGAGTCAACTGGGATTGGTTGTCAAGACCTGATTGTTAAATTTTCAGTGTAAATATACTTCAGCTATTGTCAAATTCTACAAAATCAGGATTTGTTTTATTGTTTTCTTATTTTAAAAAAGTGATTGAGAAAATGTTAACAATGCAGATTAAGTTTAAAATGTGTTATGTATTTATTTGTTTCTCATAGGGAACTGGTTATTAAATATTTACCAACACACCTCTGGCTATAACCTGTGAGGAGGGATGGTAGTTGAGGTAATGATGGTGGCAACTTGAAATTTCTGGTACATCAGCAAAATAACGGTTTGGTCATGTATACTTATTGTGTATCTAATTTATATTTTAATATATTTAACATCTACTGGTCATCCTGCCATCTGGGGGAGGAGGTGGGGGGTAATAGGTGAAAAATTGGAACAAGAGGTTTGGCAATTGTTAATGCTGTAAAGTTACCCATGCATATAACCTGTAAATAAAAGGCTATTAAATAAATATAAAAAAAAATGTTTGCAAACCAAAAAAAAAAAAAAGAAATTTCTGGTACATGCTGTCTTACTTCTTCCCTTCAGGGTGATACTGTTGCTTAACCTGCATGGCACATGCTGTCTCCTCTCTCTTCCCCAGGATATCTTGATATTTAATCTAAACTAGCTGCCTATATTATTCTATTACATTTATATAACATAATGGAAAGAAGCCAATGTTGAAAGGAATATGAGAAGAGAGGGACACTAATTCATTGCTGATAGAACTACAGATTAATCCAATCATTATGAAAAAAATTTAATTATCCAAATAAAGTTACTTACTTTTCATATCCCTAAGGCCCAGATTTTCCAATGCTAGATTTATACCACAAAGCAATTATGAATCAATATGAAAAGACTCATATATAGGAAAAATTCACATCAGCATTATTTATAATAACAAAAAAATACCTAAACTAAAATATTTGATGAAGGATTTGGAAATTACCAAATAGACTGAGTTATAAAGATGTAATGGAACGTTATAGAGTTATGAGAATGAGCAAAAGTAACCTTATGAGTGTGAGCAAAAGTAATCTGTGTTTCCACAAAATTTAAGGTTGAGAGAGAATATTGATAAGTGTGGAAAATTCTTAGCACTTCACCTTCCATAATGCTGTGCATGAATTCCACAGAATAACAATGCCAGCTGGACTAACTTCTACTTCTCCCATTTAAAAAGTGTATAGGAGTTTCCCAGGTTTGTTAAGATGAAAGGCAAGAATAACTAGAATGTACAGGAGCAAGAGGGTAGCAAAACACAAAATAGACAGCAAATTGTATTCAGAGTTCTAGCATCCCACCTAGACCTTGATAATGACAGTAGGAGTACAGCTCCTGGTTTCAGTATTCATCCAGTTATTGTGTCCAAAATTCAGCATTCTCAAACTTGCCACTGCACCAAGAGGGAAAGGAAAGTGATTAAATGAATCTTGCTTCACATGTTAATCTCTAAAATGACTGTGAGTGAATGAATTCTGTCCCTAACTATGTTGAGGAGAGGTAGGAGTTAAATGTCAATCATCTAATATTTTGGGGAGTTATTTGGTAGTGTCAGTCACGTGGGAATGCATGCTGAGAGCATTTAATGCCTCAGCAAAATCCTTGTTATTCATGTTGCTATGTTCTTTTATTAAATTTCTCTGCTATGATTTCATGAATTATAGAGATTAATCTGATACAAGTCATCAGGCTGGATTTTGAATAGACAACTGCCTGAACAGTACTCCAAACTTGAATGTAGCTGAGAGAAAATCCACATTGAAGCAAGAGGTATATAGGCTTCTTACATAAATAATTCAGAAAAATGTGGGAAGACATTATAGACCACTCTACAATCAAGAAAAAAAAGTCGAAATAGCACTATCCACAACAAAACATGGGGAATTTTCGGTTTAGAGAATCCTTCCACCAATACAGACTAGCAACTCATAGTTTTTAAGTTCCAAGGCACTGAGAAGTCAATTAATTTGTTTCTGGTCACACAGCTAATATATATCAAAGGCAAGAATTTATTTTAGGACTTCCTGATTTCAAGACCAACCTTTATCTATTATGTGATACTGCTTCTCAAACATCAATTTGAGAACTGACTTTCAAGAAAGATCAGCATTAGCTGGTGAAAGAGCATTTACCTCCTTAAACTTTTTTGATGTTATATAATCAGCTTTAATATAAAGAAATGACAGAATTTCTTTTGCTTTATGTTCTTCTTGGACCATCTCCTATACTTCTCAGGAATCATTGGATTCTCTGAGACATAAGATTGTTGTAGGAAGCTTGAGTTGATGCACTGAGGTCCCAAGCATGTGAGGCTAAATAGTAATTGGACCATACTCTATTAATATATATGCTTGGAGAAAGAATAACCCCCCCCCCCACTCTTTGTGCAAATCCTGATGTATTGTATAGGAAATGATGATTTTGGTGGGTGGAGGCAGAGGGGCAGAGAGAGAGGCGGAAAGAGACTGCTGGCTGGCGTCTTGTCACAGCTGCTCACATTGCGATGGCGATCCTTCTTCCCCTCCACAAAGAATAAAGATAGAAGATTTTCCCCTAACCTGAATTCCTGACTCCAGCTGATTTTAAATACGCGGTCATCACATATACTGTTTTCCCCACAAACATTGTGTTATGATTTGTTTATGTACCTGTTCACTGTATTTTAACTATATTGCATGGATAGTTGTTTTTACCATTTTATTCAACACTTTAAAAATAATCAAATAATTGCTTTTGGTTTTTTTTATGTATTCAATAAATCTCATACAATAAGCATTCATTATGTTGCTGCTATAACTGAGGAAACAATAAAGAGAAAGACAGTCACTACCCTCAAAAAGCTTGGAAAATATTGGGAAGAGATCATTTACAAAGCAAGGCAGGAAAGTATGTGTATGGGAATATTGTTCCATGGAGTTGAAAACAGGTAGAGCAGTAGATACAAAGTGGAGTGAACTGAGTCCAGTTCCTGCCTTCTGTAAAAAAAAGCATTGAGAAGAGTTTGGTACTCTACCCCCCAGCCTTCCAAGCATAGGGGAGAGAAGGCTGAGGGAGGTAGTATTAATCAAGACTTGATTGTCTCATCATCATGGTGATGAGATCAGAAGGGATCACCTTATCCTGGGAGAAGCATCTTGTTCCTTGGAGTTGAACAGGGAAAACAGCATATGCAAAGTGGGATTTCAATATTCTGTTGCTGACACCTAAAGAGCCATCCCTTATAATCAATAATTTTTAAAGGACAAAAAAAGCAGTTCAGCAAAGTAATGAATATATTAACCAGGTGTGTCAATGTATGCAGAGCTCCAAACCCATAGTCCCCCTCCACAGCAAAGCATTCTCCTAACTTGTTTTTGGATATTATATGATTATAATTATATTTTATTGTACATTATAATTATACATTCAATTTTGTTCAATTTTATTTTTTTCTTTATATAGTTGTACATATTTTTTCAGTTCAACTCATTTAATTTTGCATTATCAGTTCATTCAAGTCTTTCCTTGCTTCTTTCTTCATATTAATTTTTTTTACAGCAAAGAAATATTCTCTCAGGTATGTACCATAAATTGATTAACCATCTGATTGAAAGTCTTTTATTTTTATTTTTAATCAAAGATTTTTCTTTTTTCTTTCCTTTTTCTCTGAAAAAAAAACTGTATGCTTTAAATAATTTTGTCTATGGGAAATTTTTTTTGGCTTTGTCTTTCTTAAGTTGACTAGCAAGGAGACCTCTAAGTCAAAGGATATGGACATTTTACTTATTTTCTTAGGGCAATTCCAAATTGTTTTTCAGAATGTTTAAACCAGTGTATTGTATCAATAATTTATCAGTCTTGTATATTCAAAAGCTCTGTAAAGCTGACTATTCTCATTCTGGATCATGACATCTAGCCATCTAAGATTTTGTCCTGAATCGTCTTCTATATTATTTCACCTGGCGATTTTATCAACCACCATGGATTTAATTACCATCTCTATGCTGGTGATTCTGAAAACTACCTATTATACCTCAAACTCTCTGCTCACTTCCAGTTTCCCATCTGCAACTGCCTTTCAGACATCTAGAACTTGCAAAAGGTCTATTAATTTCAACCTCATGATATCCCTTGAATATTTTCCTTCTTTTCCCTGACATTACCAACATTTTAGTGTAGGTCTCATCACCTCATATATGGACTACTGCAATAACCTGCTGGTAAATCTGCCTGCCTCAAGTTTCTCTGTACACTAATCCATTCTCCATTCAGCCACTAAAGTGATGTTTTTAAGATGCAGATCCAATATTGCCACTTCTTATTCAATAAACTCCAGTGACTTTGTATAGCTCCCATCATTAACAAGAAAATGCTGAATCTAGTAACACTCTACTGCTGTTCTAACTAAAACCCAGGACAGGAATTTAAAGAGTTCAGAACAGGGGTTCAAGCAATTACATTTTGCCTAGGATCAGACTACTCTGGAAGACTGAAAGTTTTCAGATTCCCAGTTCATCCCTGAGATCCTGAAATAATACAATATTCAATACCCCAAGAAAGCTACTAGATTCAGTCCCTAAGAGGCAGCTAAGAGGTATCTGATGGTTTAGAATGATGAATTGGAAGCCTGCTTTGGTCTGGCATTTCTGACATGATTATTCTTCTGCAGGCTCAGCTAGATGCCCAAATTGAGATTTTAGTCTTCTTCTGAAATATAAGTCAATCTCTGCTTCTTGCTTCTAAATTTTTTTTTTTATATTTTGGTACAAAACTTCTTCCTTTCTCAGTAAACCACCCTAAACCTCGCCATCTAGAAATATCATCCCCGTTTCACAGATGACCTTTTTAGTCTGCTCTGGATCCGTGACCCAGAACTAAGTAGTGAATGAAAAAGCTGCCAATTGACACCTGCCCTGGTATGGATCTGGGACCTCCTCCAGGAAGTGTTCCATGGGGCTCCAACTCTTGTCATGACTCATCATTGTCAGCAAACTTCCCTATCTTCTACTGACTTGAGTCAGACAAAGGACTCACTGTGTTTTTTCTAGATTTCATTAGATATAGTCTCATGTATTTCCTAAACTTTTTTAAAGTAATTGTGAATGAGAGCTCAGTGCCATTACTTCCTGCTACTCCACTGTCTTGTCCTCTGCCAGAGTTCTTTTTCAAAGAGAACTTTTCTCAAGTAATTCATATGATCAGGTCTATGATATCTTGGGTTACTGAAGGAAAGAAGGAAAAAAAAAACATTTACTAAGTCATTAATTTTTGTCAATTCCTGAGGATAAAAATAGAAAAGAAAAAAAGAAAGCAAAATAGTGCTCTACTCTAAAGTTGCTCACATTCTAATTTGCAATGATGACATTAAGATATTTCACCTTTTGGGCAATTTTTTTTTAAGTACCCAAAATACTAAAACTGCAGAAGCAGAGCAGATAAAAAAGTCTAAGGGTTTGGGACAGTTTCAGGAGAGTTGATAATGCTTATAAGATCTTAAGATAAGATATCAGAAAAGATGATTAGACCTGGTAGTTGTCCAGCTCATTAAAATTGCAATTACACATTCTTTTTTTCAAAATATTTTAGCTCCAAAGAAATTTTAAAAAAATTATTTCACAGCAGAGAACTAAAGAATAATCTACAAAGAAGCAAAGAAAAGATGGACAATAGTGAATATAATCTCTTCTATTATCATATATGCCTTCTTGAAGTAGAAATTTGTTGATATTTTGATTCCTCCCTGATTCTCTGTTGTGTACATGATAATGTTTTAATTTTATTTTTCTTTCTTTTTCTCTTTTGTTTTTTCTTGTTTTGTATTTAGTATTAAATAATAATTTTTAAAAATTACTTAAATTTTAAATAGAAAAGAGAAAGAAAAACATTGTCATATGTACAGCAGAACATATGAGAAAATTCAAAATATGTAATAATAAATTTCCATTTCAAGAAAATCTATGTAATAATAAAACACATTGTATTTGGAATTGTCCATCTTTTCTTTGCTTCCTTATAGGTTTTCATTTGCCCTCTGTTGTGCACTTTTTCCTTTATTCTTTTTTACCTTTTTTTTCTCCCACCTCCCCAGGAAGGCTCCAGTAAAGTACAGACATATTTATGTTTACATACATATATGCATATTGAAAGAAACAGTAAAAACATTTTATTTCACCTCAGGGATGAAACAAAAAAGAACCTTTAAAAACAACAACAAACAAAAACAAAACATCTTGAGCAGCAAAACATCGTGATCATGAAAAATGATACAGTCTCAAAATCTCTTTTAAAAATTTTAGAATTTATTTTATGACATAGGAGACACTGGCACAGAACTGCCCAGCATGGCATGTAGGGCTCTATGATCAAAGCAGAATTGAAGTAGCTCAAAAGAAACATAAAATGTGCAAAGTTAGAGAACTCACCTCAAATGTTTACATTGACAGTGCCTGATCTATGGCAGAGCAGTTCAAGCATGTATTGGTCTGATCAGCCACAATCGGGTTAGCTGTAATTTAACATAATTATATCATTTTGGTACTCTTTGAAAATGAAGGACAACTACCAACCCATACCTGTGAAAGAATATGCTTATTTTCAGCTCCAACCTATATTCCAAACTTTAAAAAAATTTGCTATTACTTTTATTATACTCCATATGCATTGAAATTTTTACAAACTAAACAAATAATTATACTAGCTTCTATCTCCTGAATGGTTGAGATAAATATTGGAAAATGAAGAGATCTGTAGTTTGCTGTGTAGGCATTGCTAATTTCATTTCACCCTCAAGGTAGATGACTTCTGGAACATTATTAGACCAAAGGTTTAGATTGTATTCCCTCCTCTGTTATATCCCCATTCTCTAATGCAGAAACAGATTTCTTTACTGCCTGTCCGCTCTAACCAGAGGACCCAGGATCTTCACCCTCTGTAATCCATAAGAATGTCTCTAAGACTTGGACATCTGAGTACTGCTGATTAGAAAACAACACTTAGGAAAGGAAAACCAAACAAAAAGATAACTAATGGGTCAGGCTCACATCCACCAAATTGAGACCCTCTTCATCCTGCTTGAAGGATACTAACACTTGAGCTCTGGGGAAAAGGGGAATAACTATCTTTTAAAAGTGACTTCATCATCGCCAAAACACCTAAGTGCTGAACTAGCATCCATAATTGGTTATAAATATCCAAGGTTTATCATCCTTAAAATGTCAAAGTGTTAAACTGCCATTCAAAAGTGGGCAGGGTGACTATTAGGCACTGTTTAATCTCTGGTTAAATCTCCAATTGGAGTTTGGTAGAAGGGAGTGTTCTTTGTTCCCTCATCATAAATGTCTCTACCTAATTGGAAGTATCTACATTTGAATGGTTTGAATGTATTTATATTTCACCTTAATAATCAATAGAAATACATTATGCCAATATTTTAAATATATAGCATTTTCCTTTGGATCGAAATATTTCCAAGCTAGCTGAACAATTTTAGCTTTTGTTTTATACTACCACCTTCCCTCTCTCTCACTTTTCCAATAAATGCCTTTTCTTATTTGTAATCATTAAAGCAAATACTATTTTTAACTATTTGGTAGAAAGAAGAATCTTTGTCTTTAAAAAAATATCTTCCACAAAGGTATTCAATATCAATGTCCCTGGAATCTATCTCAATGTTCAACAATCACCGTGTATGAATTTAAGGGCAAACACACACACACACACACACACACACACACACACACTCTCACACGCTCACACACACACAGAATCTGATCTCAACTAAAGGGATGATTTGAAAATTCTTGTGAATTAGATGGAGACTTGAAGGTATCTTCTGAACAACTCAAAACTAAAATTTTTTTCAACTGAAATAGAGAACTGAAGCAAGAAGAATTCAGGGGGACAAATGAGTAAGAAAATCAGCTTGTTTTCTTTTTGCTTTGCATGGCTAGACATAATCTCAAAGATTTGTCAGCTTAAAAGTAGATTTACTTTGACCTGAATTATACAAACTGGATATGCAGAACCACATTTTCATATTCACTAAATAATTGTATCTTTCTTTGCTATGGTTTGTCCATGAAGGCAAAATAGTATTTAGATTTTTTTGGTTTTTCTTTCAATTGTTTACTGGAGACAGGAGAACTGAAGATAGAGATTAACAATTGAGTTTGACTCTCTTGGAACAGACCTACAAAATTTAAGTAGTCTAAGTTGAAAAGTGGGAGAAAAAATCAGTTTTATCTACACAAATACATACTGAGTCAAATTAATATTTTGAATATATTTATAGTCACTGGATATCAGGTAGACACAACTATTGTGTTAAATTCCCTAAATGCATTGCCCTCATGAAGGAATTCTTTAGCTATTATAGAGTAAAAGAATCTTAGTGTGGGAAGGAATCATTTTGAGATCATGTAGGCCAAGCTATATCTGTATCAGAAAGCTCTGCGTCATCCATAAGAAAATATTTAACCCTCTGCTTGAAATAAGGCAGAATGCATTACCTTCCAAATCAGCCTGTTTCACTTTTAGACAATTTTGTTAGAATTTTTTCTTCTTCCTTCTTTGAAAATCTCATCTATTGCTCCTAATTTTGTTCTTTGGGAAATGAGCCTAACAAGTCTAAATCTCCTTCTTCCAAATAACAGTTTCTTCAAATACTTGGAGACAGATAGTGTCCTGGTTATGCCTTCTCCAAGTTTTCTGCTTTGTTTCCTTCATGCTATTCTCTTAGAGCAAGGTTTTGAGTCTTCCTAAGAATCTGGGTCACCCTTCCCCAACATGCTATAGTTTACCAATTTCATTTTTGAAATGTAGTGCTCTGAACAGAAGAAAATACTTCAGAAGTGATTTGATTAAAGGAGAGAACAATGGAGAGCTTTACATCCTGTATCCTGGATGCAATAACCCTTTTAATGGCAACAACTAACATTTTTACTGTGATATAAGTTTTTCAAAACATTTTTTATTAATCTTATTTGATACATGCAACAGATCCTTTAAATAGTGGGTATTATCACCCACATTTTAAAGATAGGAAAATTGACACTGAGAGATTACAAGACTTCTTCAGGATCATACAAATACAGTTTAAGGCAGGATCTGTAGTCAAGACCTCTGACTCTAAGTATACAAATTTTTCTACTCCAGTGTACCACTAATTTAGTGTAACCAGGTTTGCTTTTAGTTTTTTTTTTACTGTAAAGTCTAAAACCTTGGATGTTTTCCACATAAGCTGATATCTATCAACACTTTATTCATTCTCTAGCTGATTTCTAGAATGCCAATGTAAGGCTTTATATACTTATCCCTTCTAAATTTAATCTAATTTGATGCATCCCATCGTTCTAACCTATTTCTGTTTTTATCCTTCTATTCAATGTGTGAACTATCCTTTCCAGACTCATGTCATCTGCAAAAATGATAACCTCAATACTAATACCCTCATCTGCACCAGATATAACACACACACACACACACACACACACACACAAATATAGATACACAAACATACTCAAGAAATATTATTTATCCAATGCTAGCTAATCATCAATTATCATCATCATTGGGAAGAGAATGCAGTGGGAAGAGCTTGGGGTTGACAGGAGATCTGGGTTCCATTCCTGATTCCTCTATTAATTAGATCAATGCAAATGTTCTTTTGCCATGTCATATTTAAATGCTTTTTAGGTATGTATACATCTTTTTGCTTTCTGAAAGAATAAGTAAGAATAGGAGGCTTTAAAAATAGGATCTATTGCTATCACTCTGGTACATGTTTCAGCTAGTTCAGAGGTGTCAAATATGCAGTAATTGGGATGAATATGGTCCTCAACATTCCCAAGTATGAGCCAAATTTTATTTAAAAGAAATTGGGAAACATTTGACAAAATAAATAAACATATAATAAGATATAGAAAACACTATATTTTAAAATTAAGTCAACCTCCAGTCCATAGGAATCCTTATATATGGAATAGTGGTCCCTATTTCTAGTTGAGTTTGAATACCACTGAGCTAGATGATCTCTGAATATCTTCTCCAGCCCTGTATTCTAGCCAAAACTATCACATACTGATAGGCCATCAATCATTTTTTTTTTTTTTTTACTAATACACATTAGAATTGTTTCTCATTCAACAGAGCTTAAAGGACATGTGTAAAATACAAGATCATAGATTTAGAGCTGGAAAGGACCCTAGAGACAACCTAAGTTAAATGCCTTTATTTTACAGATTGAAAAATGAGTCTCAGAGAAGTGAAATTATTTGCTCACCCTGAGACTACAGAGATAGCAAATTTCAGGGTGGAGGGAGGAGGTGAGAATAAAACAAGAGCTGGGATTTAACCAACATCTTTTGATTCTAAAGCAGCATATTTTCTATTGCCTCTCACATCTTGGCTTTAAAAAAAATAAAAGAGGTATTTATTTCCACAAAAAAAATTGCCAGCTTTATACCTCACAGAGATATGAGAAATACTAAAGATTGAGAATATATTGATGTTAACTATGTAGACATAAAATAACAATCTGTTCTTTCTGATTTGAATGTGACATCCTACTGAGACATACTTAATAATGTTGTCTATAATGAAATCATCTTCTTTATATTGAGACTATGTCTGGGTGATATAGCAGGATCCTATAATCTCTGATCTACCAAAGTTCTTCCACATACATGCGCAGTAGAGAGGGGATGAACTTCAAAAGGTGTTGTCAGGTATTGTGAAAACTAAATGACAGCCCAACCCTCAACTATATGATGTGCCTTAAGATTTCCAATAGTACACAATCAAGCACCCTGAACAAGATTCTTCTCAAAGTCACATATGGAACATGGAAACTGAAACAGACACCAGGAAAAGCCACCCAGATAACCAGGTTCTCCAGAGCTACACTACCCTGCCACAGAAAGATCTTAGCTGATATTCTTGTTTTCCCTCCTGACTAGTCAGTTCTGAAAGTATGAGAACCACACAAAAACATTTATCCAGAAGCCTAGGCAAGTTCTGTTTCCATATGGTGCAGTGTGAATCTTATTTTTGCCTCAGTTTGCCTATCTGTAAAATGAGCTGCAAAAGGAAATGGCAAACCACTCCTGCACCTGTGCGAAGAAAACCCCAAATGGTGTTATGAAGAGTTGGACATCACTGAAAATGATTGAACAATGGCAACAAAAATAAGCAGCCTCAGAGAGGAGAATAGAATAGTACTTCCATAAAGATCATTGATGTTATTGCCTTTCATCCATACAGATCAATTGTCATCCTTTCTGATGACCCTTCCACTTGCTAAAGCCAAGTCATAAATATATACCCTTGATCACACATATCCCTTCCCATTTTCTCAAATAGGTTATACTCATTATCATCCTCTCCTTCTATCTCTCTCCATGTCTTTCTATCAACTTTAATGTCTCTATATCAACTGATTCCTTCCCAGCTTCCTACAAATAAGTACAAGTCCCTCTCATTCTCAAAAAATCCCTAAATCCTACCCTGCCCACAGCTATCACCTTATATTTTGTCTCAGTTTTTTTCCTGGTAGCTTCTTTCAAATACTTTTCTATATTAAATATTTAAAACTCCATTTACTCTTTTTTCTAAAGCTTCTACAATTTTGTTTCTGATGTCATCACTGAATTGAAATTATTCTCTCCAAGTTACCAGGGATCTTTTAATTATCAAAAAAGAACTATATGATTTTTTGACTAAACACTTTTTAAAATAAAAATACCTATTTTTCAAGATACATGCAAAGATAGTTTTCAACATTCACCCTTGCAAAACTTTGTGTTCCAAATTTTTCTCTCTCCCTCCTCCCCTAGATAGCAAATAATCCAATATAGGTTAAACATGTGCAGTTCTTTTAAACATATTTTCACATTTATCGTGTTGCACAAGAAAAATCAGATAAAAGGGGAAAAATAAAAAAAAAGAGCAAGCAAAAAACAACAAAAAGATGAAAATACTATTTTTTAATCTACTTTCAGTCTCCATAGTCCTCTCTCTGAGTGCAGATGACTCTCTTCATCACAAATCTATTGGAAGTGGCCCAAATCACCTCATTATTGGAAAGAGCTATATTCACCATGATTATTACGTAATCTTGTTGTTACTGTGTACAATGTTCTCTTGGTCCTGCTCACTTCACTTACTATAAGTTCATGTAAATCTCTGCAGGCCTTTCTGAAATTTGCCTGCTGATCATTTATTATAGAACAATAATATTCCATTACATTCATATACTATAACTTATTCAGCCATTCCCCAGTTGATGGCCTTCTATTCAGTTTCCAGTTCCTTGCCACTTCAAAAAGAGCTGCTACCAACATTTTTGTACACATGGGTTCTTTTCCTTTTTTATGATCTCTTTGGGATACAGACACAGTGGAGACACTGCTGGATAAAAGGGTATGCACAGTTTTATAGCCCTTTGAGCATAAAGAACTATATTTTTTGGAATTTGTATTACTAGTACTTAGCACAAGGACAGTCATATAATAATCCTTAATTAACTGATTAATTAATCTGCAGCATTTGAGTTGCCTTCTCTTTATACTCTATTCCTAAGCCAAGATATACTTTCTGTGACTTTTGCAGTTTTCTCTCTTAATTAAGAACATTTTATTCATTTCTTAGAGATCTGCATTTCTTGTTGACTAGCAATGTTAACTATTTTATTTCTGCATTCAAGTATATGTCATTTAACCCAGAAAAATGTCTTTTGCCTTTCAGATGTAACAATGATCTACATAGTAAAAAAGAATAGTGATAAAATTTCCATCTTGTTTATATATACATCAATGAAAAAAGAAAAAAACAATGCTCTCTGACAAGTATGGTCCCATAGTTGATACAAAAATGTCCATCCTTCTCTTCTTGCAAAGGTAGGAAACAATGAATATTGAATATTCAACATCAAATTAAACATCTTTTTGTGTTTTGTGTTAAATGGCTTTGATGAAACACCCTCCCTCTTTTAAAAATTTTTTTTGCTATATAGGGAAAGAGGAAAAGATTAAAGTGGATTCAGAAATAAAGATGCTATCAAAGCAAGTTTTAAATTAAAAAAAGAGGTTTTTGAAAACTCTTTTGTCTTTGGGATTTCCTTATAGAAAACATATTCGGACCATTTTATCTCCATTTCCTCAATTCAGTTCAATGCAATTCAATTGAAGCATCTACTAGGTACTAGATAGAAATGAAATTATTTTTTCCCTTAAGAAATTTGGATTCTGTTGTGGTTGGGGTTGGGAAGGATATGTACAAAGATAAGTGAATGTAAAATATCTACAAAGTGAAGTTCTTCAAAATCATCCCTGTTCCCATCTTTCTTGTACATTTGAAAAGAATCTGTTAGTTATGGGGAGATAAACTTCACTGCATATTTGTCTGATGCAATTCAAAGACTGACAGAACATGTGCATAAAAAATATGTAGTTTTTGGAAGGTGTTATAGAAAAAAATTTCCAAATTATGAAAAGCTGTGTTCAAATTCTGCGTCATGTATTTATAAGCTGTTTGGCCCTCAGAAACCTTTCAAGACATCATTTTGCTTTATTTTTTAAATAAAAAACAATAACAACTCATAAATTCCTGCCTCACAAGTGTAAGAAAAACTTCATAATCTTTATAGTATTATGAAAATGATAATTATTCCAGACAAATGACCTTGTATTTTACACAGAATAATAGAAAATCTTAAAAGCCATCTGATCCAAGAGTCCCCATTAAAGCATCTGACAAGTGATTATTTAACCTTTGCTTGAAAACCACTTGAAAACTTTGAAGATATTCTTTGCCACTAAATTACTATTTGGTCTCATATTGTGGTTGGGGTTGGGAAGGATATGTACAAAGATAAGTGAATGTAAAATATCTACAAAGTGAATTTCTTCAAAATCATCCCTGTTCCCATCTTTCTTGTACATTTGAAAAGAATCTATATTAATTATGGGGAGATACATTTCACTGCATATTTATCTGATGCAATTTAAAGAATTTTGATTTTTGACCAAATGTACATATTCTATTATTTAAAATTTACCATAACACTATGATTAATTTTATCAGCTACTATGTATGGCCAAGAGCATTGGAACATTAGAACAATAAAGAGATGAAATATGAAAGACAAATCTTAATAGGGAGGCTATATCTGAATCACAGGAGAGAGATTACATAAATTAGGAATGATGGAAGAAGTACTGAACTTTGCATCAGAATATTTGATTTTGCATACTACTAATTATTAGCTCTACTACTAAATAGTTATGTAATTTTGGACAAGTCACTTTTCTGTCAGTTTATAAAGTGAAAATGATGCTATTTATACTGCAAGAGGGTCAGTATGGGAGTCAAAGGATGTGGGTTCTTATACTGCCTCTGCTATATATGGAAATAAATAAAGTCCTTTAAAAAGTCACTTAAATTCTTAGATTCTTAGTTTCTATAAATCTATATCTATATCTATATAAATCATCTATAAATTAGGGGGTTGCATTAGATATTCTTTTAAGCTTACTTTCAGATCTGAAACTATTATGTTTTGAGAGAATATGAGAAAAATGAGAATAAGGCTGTTTTATAGCCATGTGATGCTTAATTGATTTTTATTATTAAGTAACAGAAATGGATTAGAACTAAGAAAATTAAGAAGGGGACAAAAAAAGGACAAAAAACTAAAAACCCTACAGGTCATCTGATTTACCATGACTTAACAAAAGAACTGAAATCGGAAGTATAAGTTCATTCAAACCAGAGAATAGTCTCCAGCCTTATAAATCACTAACTGCAACAAAAGAGGCCAAAAAGTCAAATAACTAAATATGCAAAGCAGTCATGCTTATGCTAACAATTTCTCTTAAAGTATTCCACTGGTGGGATTGGAATGTAGGTGGACATGTTGGATATTACACTTCACAAGAGAACTGATGAGTTTGCTTTCTAGATGACCGAAGGGCTGAACCCAGCCTCATGATTCATGGCTGCCTTCAGGCCAATGGCAAAATAGGATGTATGTTCTCAACTCAATTTCCGACAGAGGATATCATAGACCATGAAAAACATCCTTCTGCAAACCTATCTTAGCAGTTGCAATATAGATGATGACTTTTTCTTCTCACTGAATATAAAAGCCATTTATAAAAGAAACTTATGTCACAACTAGCTGACCAAAGCTTATTGGTCATAAACAGAGCAAGTCATTAACTTTTGAGCTACTCCTGTTCTGTGAATAAAACTTCTCACTATAAATTATAGAAGGCATAGTATATCTTATTATATTCACATTAATTTTGGTGGCAAGGGAACTATCTTATGTTACTATTCTCGTATTTCACTTTGAGCTATTTCTTACTTTCTCTTCTAGTAGATTCATCTTACCCACTTCTAATCTATAGTATATTATATCCAGTTTCCATAAAACTTTTTTTCACAGTTCATCTCCTTTTTGTCTGATTACTCCTCCATCTCCTTTTATTAGTTTATCATCCACTCTTGCTTCCTAAACTATACATCCAAGACATTGGCCTGTATCTTCATTTCTTCTTTCCTGATATTTTCTAGGTGACATAATCTAATCCCATCTCTCTTTCATTATGATGTATTCAATTATAATTATGCCAATGACTTCCATATCTGTATCCTAATCTTTTTAAAAAATCAAATTCCTATCCAATCTGCTAGAATCTCCATGCAAGAGGCACCTCAAACTCATCTTGCAGAAAATGAAACTTATCTTTTCTTCCATGAAATGAACTTATCCATCTTCCAAACTTCCTTATTTCTATGGGATAATATTACTACCTCTCAAATTACACAAATTCACAAACTTGGAGTCATCCTTAATTTTTCTCTTTCCTTTCTTTAACCTCTGTTATCCAATCAGTTAAAATATTTGAAGGTCTCTATCTCCATAAGACTTCCTCTATCAATCTGTCCCACTCTCTCCCCTCACTGGAGTTAAGACTCTATGATACTCTTTTGTCTATTATTGATACTTTGATAAATCTATGACTTTATCAATGTAGTTACTCCCTCCAGTGGTACAGATTATAATTCACCTATGCCTTCTCATTGTATAAGATCTTTCCCCCATATCCTCCCATAAATTTTTCACAACAGATCAATACGTGATATAGATAGAGTTTTGTAGATTTCTTTGTATCGCATATGTATCAACAGAGAATACAAGCAGTGTGTTAGTTATCCTTTGCTCTACATGACTAGATCATCTCCTTTTTTAGTCATATATCTCCCTGACAACATGATTTATGTTATTTCTCTTGTGTAGTCCTTTACTAATAATATGTTAGGGTTTATTCACACATACAACACACCTCTTCATTGTCCATTTGATGATCTGCAACATTAACTCTTTGATGACTCAATTCTAAATAGTAATACTAGAAGAAATTGATGTTGAAAAGATGCAAGGGTTTCCCCCCCCCTCAAGAATATTGAAGTCATTAAAAGTACTGCCAAGTTTCCTAATGAAAAGACTATTGTGGAAAATTTATGGAAAGATATGGGCAATGATCTTATACAACGAGAAAACATAATTGTTTTATGATCTGTACCACTGGAGGGCATAATTGGATTAATATGATCACCTGCTTATAAAAGTATTTATAATAGGCTATGAGTATCATAAGACCTTAAGTATAGCAATGGCCTTATAAAGGAATAAATAGGTACAACAAAGCAGTCTGTTTTCTTTTTGTTCAATTCTAGGTACAACTCATTATTTCACATGCAGTATTTATTAAAGATAGATGACATTCATAAGTTATTGATTTAATGACATTATCTAGACTAATAGGAATTCTCTATCAATTTATTACTTTTGTTTTATATGAGTAGTTAGACTCATTTGAGTGACTGGTGATGATGTTTAGAAGATTCCTCAATGTGTTTGGATTTGAAATCCACATGCTATCTATAAATAAGAGTATGAGGAGGACTTTTATCTTCTTTTACCTCCTGGACTTTTGTTAGAAGGAAATTCTTTTTCCATTTGGACTCCACACTAGACATCTTTCATGATAATGACAAACACATCTGGCAAATATGTTTCCTTGTTCTGTGCCTCATTTGATGAATAATCAGAGTCATTGAACAAAGTGATTTTTATTGTTATATCATTCAGGTAATCTCATATGATTTTCACAAGAATAAAAAAGACACCTTTTGTAGGAGAACTTTTAAAGAGGTTTTTGTTTTATTAAATCAGAGTTGTTATTGTGGGAACAGGAAGAACTACTTATCAGCTCTGTAATCCTCCCTATTACTGCAATTGTTCCAAAGATACTATCAGTGAGCCAACAGAACATGAGCTTACATATTAACACTTTAATCCAATTACAAAAAGTATTTTGACTACTTATATAATAGTCTACTTCAATATTAAAAATAAAAGAACAAAGAACAAAGAAATCACAACCACACAATTCTAGAATCATGGAATTTTAAAATTGGAAGGGACCTTATCAGCCACTTGTTCCAACACATGTATATCCATAGTAACATACTCAATAATCATTTAGACTCTGCTTGAAGACCTAAAGGAGGAGCAGTTCATCAGTACTTGAGACAGTCTATTCCATTTTTAATAACTTTAATTATTAAGAAGTTTTTCCTGATATCTAGCCTAATTTGCTTTTTTGCAAAAAAAGGAATTTCAAAAGGAATTTCAACTGTAACAATGAAAAGAAGTTGAAAGGAAGGGAGCCTGATAATTTTGCTTGTTTAGCTTTTATGGAGGAGGAATAATATAGATGTGGACATAATGTAAAAATCAAAACCATCTATAAATTTTTTTTTCTTTTTTATTGAGGCAATTGAAGTTAAGTAACTTGCCCAGAGTCACACAGCTAAGAAGTGTCAAGTGTCTGAAACCAGATTTGAACTGAGGTCATCCTGACTTCAGGGCTGGTACTCTATCCACTGAGCCACCTACCTGCCCCTATAAAACTTTTAAAAACAAAAAGAGTGAGGAGTCAAGGATGACTTCAAACTTATGAAAATGTGCAACCGAATCAGTGGTAGAGATTCTGGTAAAAATGGGGACCTTTGGAATAGAGGTGTATTTGGGCATAAAGATCATGAAATCTGTTTTGTATTTTTTTAATTTGAAAGAACTTTGCTACATCAAGTTCAAAATGTTCATTTTAATTTCTTTATTTAAAAATACAGAATAGAAAAAAAAGAAAAATGGAAAAGGAAAACAAAACAAAAGAGATTATTGTCATGTGCCCAGCAGAACATCAGGGAGGATTGAAAATATATAACAACAAATTACCAGTTCAAGAAAGTGTATATATTATGTGTGTGTATATATATATATATATATATATATATATATATATATATGTATATATATATACATATATATATATGTTTTAGTAGAAGAAATTATATTCATGAACATTCACCTTTTCTTTACTTCCTTGTAAATTGGTCTTTGTGTTCTCTGTTGCCTACCTTTTTTACTTTATTCTTTTTTTACTCCTTTCATTCCCCACCCTCAAGCAGGGTATAGTTAAGAAAGGATAACATTTATATGTACATATGTAAATATATACATACACAGACACATACCCCCACATATAGATACACATATATCTTTCCTATCCCTGCTGACCCTTTTCCTTTAATTCTGCACCTAACTTGCCTTGCTATTACTTAACCTCCCCCCACCCATGGATCCCTTCCTTGTCTTCTTCCCCCATCTTTTTAGAGATTTTGGAGAGTGCTATACTCTTCATGGGGGAGGAAGAGAGAGAGAGAGAGAGAGGGAAAGAGAGAGAAAGAGAGAGAGAGAGAGAGAGAGAGAGAGAGAGAGAGAGAGAGAGAGAGAAGGGAGAGAGAGAGGGGAGAGAGAAAAGAGAGAGAGAGAGGAGAGAGAGTGAGAGTGTATTCATTCTTGTATTCCCTCTTTAACCATTCCCAATGTAACTTTTCAGAATTACTAGCCCTCATCCCCTCTCCAATGCCTCTGTGCCTATTCTTCCTCTGCACATCATTTATATAACATAATTACTATTTCTACCTTTTCCTAGGTGGTTTTGCTTTTTAGAGTCAAGTCATACTCGGCTCTGAACCAGTCTTACTTTTGAGCTACCCAGTTGTTGATGTCAATCCTAAGCATATGGTATAACAATTTGCCCATGTTATGTTCCTTAAATCTGATCTTTGATATTGGCTCTTATATGTTAAATTTTCTATTGGGTTTGGGTTATTAGATGTTTCACACTCTATTCTATTTTTTTATTCTTTGTAAGCTGTTTTGTTATTTCTTGATCTCTTATAGCTTTACTGGCTTCCTCTTGCCCAATTCTAATTTTCAAAGAGCTATTTTCATCTTTAAGACTGTATCTCTTTTTCTAGTTACTTAACTTTTTTGTTTAATCTTGCATTTCTTGAATTTTTTTAGTTTTTTCTCAATGCATTTCATTTGATTTTTTAAAAAAGTTCTATAAATTCTCTCTGGCAGAAAGCCATTTCATAATACTTTTTGGGGTAGAAGAAGCTCTTTTTATTTTAGTGTTGTTCTTGGAAGATGAACCCTAGTCTTCCATGTTCCCATATTAAGTTTCTGTGGTTGAATTCTTTCTTCTTTGCAGCTTCATTTTCTTTTTAATAAGAAGTTGTAGGGTAAGCATCTTTAATTATGGGGTAGGAAGGAAGCCTCTAGCTTCACTTCAGCTCTCCCTTTGACCTAGAACCCCTACCCAGGAGCTCCCTTCTTCTGCAAGTGCCCACATTCAGTAGTGTCCCTACCCCACTGCTTCTGTACTCATGGGTGTGCTGTTTTCTTCTTGCCCGGGACCAGTCTCAGCAAGACAGTTGGGATTGGCATTCCTAATTAGTAGAGATTCCCTCATTCTTCTTGGATTCAGACTCTGATTCATCACACTGTCCAGATGAACGTTTCTGTGGTCCCTGCTGAGGTTCCAGCCAAGCCCAGCTAGCCCCAGGGATCCTGACTTGGTGTTTCAAAGGAGCTGACTCAGAGATATCTGCAATTCACACAGGTTAATCCCAAGTCTGGGGTCTTTCTGCTGGTCTTCTTGGGTTATCTCAGGAGAATCTCTTTTCTGTCCCAAGTTTCTTTCTTTTTCACCAGTCTTTGTTTGTCCTGAGGCACAAATTTATTCTGTTTGTGAGAGAAATTTGAAGAGCTTGAAATTTATGGACACACACCAGTATCTTCCCATAATTTTCCAGTTCAAAATGTTTAAAGAGAATTTGGAAATGTTTGAATGAATCTGAGTACCAACTGAAGAGTCTCACTTCACTGTGCCAGGATCTCACATCCTTTTTTATTCAGTTATTTCACCCTCATCATGACCTCATTTGGAGTTTTCCTGGGTTTGCCACTGAAGTGGTTTGCCACTTCTTTCTCCAGCTTACCGTACAGATGAAGAAACTGAGGCTAATAGGGTTAAGTGACTGACTTAACGCAACACTGCTAAACAGTGTCTAAAGCCAAATTTAAATTCAGGAAGATGATTCCAGGTCAAGCACTCTATCCACAATGTCACATAACTCCCCAACTCACATAGCTCCTACTAGATGCAAAAGCTATGGGATTGTATCTACATTTAGAACTCAAAGGTACCTTAAGCATCACTTAATCCAATGTTATTTTAATATTGTTATTGTTTGCCCTTTTTTCTCAAAGAAAAAAAAAAAGAGAGTTTGATTTAAATGAAGGAGTCTGAACAAAATCATCAGCCTCATTACTCCTCCAAAGTCATCTGGGTCCAATGGCCATATATAGATCAAGACAACTGGAAATGGTTGCAAGCAGTGGGAGACCTTGGCCTTTTTAAGTTAAGGTTTTTAACAGAGGCCATTCCCTTCCTCATTTCTTGCTTAGTCTTAATCACTAATTAGGTATTGCCTTAGTCAAATTAACATTTATTAAAAATCTTAGCTCTAAAAGGCCAAGGTCTCCCACTGCATTCAGGGCCATCTCCAGTCATCCTGATCTATAGTTTGCCACTGGATCTAAATGATTCTGGAGAAGAAAGACATGTTAATGTGTGAGGAAACAAAAACACAAGGAGGAAAATAACCTAAGATCTCATGGGGGAAAATTAATATGGATGTGATGGTGTGTTGAGCTGCTATCAAAGTAAGGCTAAAGCCATATGGATATCTGAACTAAATGTGGCACCAATATGGTAAGCATTCTGGAAGGCTGGACCACCAGGTTGCCTAAGGGAGGTGAACCAGCCCAGGTCAGGAGGTCAAAACTCTATTGATCACTCATGGGATGGGGTCCCATAATAGCATTTGTATTTCTATCCTAGGGGAGGAGGGGAGAACAAATCTAATAGTAATAAGAGTAATAATCATAATCTACTCATAATTTTTAAACTAGATAAGGTTAACCTTGGCATTCCATTTTGCAGAGGCCTTTTAAAATTCTTTATATATGATTCTGAGTTTCTGATCCTTTGTTTAATTCTCAATGTTCATTTTCTTTATCTCTACTTCAGCAGTGCTGCTGCTGAACAAATTGCTCCAGGCTGGCAAAGGAAACAGACAAGAGGGCTGCTTTTTTGTCTTGATTAACTTGTGGGATTGATGGGAAAAGCTCCTTACAAACTGAATGCAGAAACTGTCACTTCCCCATATGTTGCTGGCAATCATAGCATGTAAAAAAAATTCAACAAGACTCTGAGTGTTGAAGTTCTCATAGCTTTCAAGAAAACTCCATTTGTATTCCTATTCTTCATTTTTACTTTGTCTTCTCTCTATTTGTACCTAGTTAACAATCAACCCCATGAAAAAAACTGAAGCTGTCCCTTTTTCTTTGTCTCAGTAGTCAAATATGGCCATGAAAATATCTGGGAAAGTAAGAAAGATATAAAGATAGGATAAAAGAAAACAAGTATATACTACAAGCTCAAATACCAAATTGCTAAGTAAAAATGAAAGAAATGAAGGCCAATCATTAATAGTTCCTATAAATATGGGACTAAAATAGTGCTTCAAAGTTGGCAAAATGTTTTACCTGTGGGCTCTCACATCAACCCTGTGAGGCAGGTGTTACTACTATCTCCAGAATACTGAGACTAAGAAAAGCAATGACAATTAGACCCTAGGACAGAAGTAAATCTATTTCCTTGTCACTTTTCTCTAAAAAAAAATTACACATACTTGTAATGTGCATATTTGTGTCTAATGTTAACCATGGGGGGAAGAAGGAAGAAAAATAAGGGAAAAATGAAATTTACAAGATAATTTTATTATTTATTTAAACAGAATAATAAGTTATAGATTTGCAGTTTTATGTACAATCATCTTTTTCATCATGCTTTATTATGGAATTGCTTGTTTTATTCCATAAATTAAAAATTAAATGAATAAAAATTTTAAAAAAATATAGATCAGATGGGATATGTTTACACTTTTGAGTAACAGTTCTTGGAAGCTCATGGGAAATATATTTCAGAATCAGACAGGTTTGTACCTGATGTACAATATACTGTTTTCTCTAATTGGATCCTACCCCCACTCTCCAGTAATAATAAAAAGATACAGAAGATTTTATTTATACATAAGCTATAAAAGGCAGACTGTCAAAAATAATTCATCCTTTTATGTTGAGTATTAAATTAGATCCTGTAAATATTTTTATTATTTGGTCATATTCAAATACTCATGATCCCTGTGATCTCATAGAGGACAGCTTTTTGCTTTTTTACTAGCTTTTCACTAATTTTGAATTTCAACTCCTTATTTACGTGAGAAAGACATAGAAAGACAGAGACAGAGATAGACACAGAAAGATACAAAGAGACTGACACACATATAGAGAAGGAGAGACAGAGAAAGACAGAGATAGAGGGATAGTTATAGTCACGTTTGTTTTTTTTTTTGTTTTTTTTTTTTTTGCCAGAAATACTGGAATAATTTGCATTTCCTTCTCCAGCTTGTTTTAAGATGAAAAACTGAGATAAATAGAGTTAAGTGGCTTGTCCAGAGACACACAGCTGATAAGTGTCTGAGACCAAATTTGAACTTAAATTTGAACTTCCTAACTCCAGACTGGGCACTTTGTCCATTATGCCATCTAGTTGTTCTCATAAATACGAATTCCTCAAATAAAACATTCCTTTATCTTTAAGGTGCTTACTTTGTTCAAGGGGTTAGGAAAGAATTAAATAAAACGTGTGCAGATAAGTAAATATAAGATGATTTATGGAAGCAGAGAACACTAATTCTAGGAAGACTGATAGAAGTACTACAGAGAATGAGACCAGAGCTAAACCCCAAAAGAAATTAACAATTTCTAAAAGACAACAGTAAAAGAGAGGTTGCCAAGTATAGGGGAAACTGAGATATAAAATTACAAAGATGAGAAATGGAGTTTGTGGAATAGCTAAAAGTATGATTTGGCTCTGTTATGGATTAAAATAGGTAGAATTCAAATCATAAAGTATTTTAAATGTCTGGCAGAGGAGTTTACATTTTATCCAACTGTTAACAGACATAGTAATATGCTGTGCTGCTTCTTTAAACACATTTCTGGTGACCTGAACAAAGAGTCCAGGGGTTAAGTTGAAATAAGTATAAATGCAAATTAATGTAGAGAGCCAAATCTAAAAGTTAGGAATTTTCTTAACTGAGTACCTAAAGTGATTGTGATGCTCTTTCCCTCAAATATAAACTCCTTATAGGAAAAGAAAAAGTAGTCATGTGAATCTTGTCCTTTGGCTTAAAATTAATTATAGAAATAAAGTATTGCACAAGATACAAAGACAAAAAACCTCCCCTTCTTTCCACCTCTCCCCCAAGAGCCTTGGAGCTCCTCATTTAGAAGTCACAACTACCTTTCACTTCAGGAGTCTGAGATGTTAAATGGTGCTCTCATGCAAGGCAGTTTTTTGCCTTCTTACTAACTTTTCACTAATCTTAAATTTCAACTCCTTATCAGAGTGAGAGAGACAGACAGAAAGACAGAGAGACAGAAAGACATGCCACCCCCCACCGAACTCTAGCACATTAAAATCCTAAAAGTACTATTCAGTACAGCCTAATCCTATTAATTGAAATACCCCTTCACTAGTATATATTATACTTTTGTGACAATATTGAATCTGTTCCCTGTACAGTTCATGTACTTCTTCCTTCTGTGTGGGAGACCCATAGTATGCTCTGAGGAAAATATTATTTTTATTTCTTTCAGTTATCATATCATAGTTATTTCATGGACTCAAGCCTGAGCATGGACATTGACTATACTCTATGCTATGAAATTTGTAGAATAGCCTGATTTTTAATAGAATAAAAATTTTCAGGCTATTTGTAATTGCCAAGGGAAACATCAGATGGTCAAATAAATGCAACAAATATTTAAATCTTTTCCATTATGCAAAGTACAAAATAATCTTTTTTTCTTATTTCTGATGCAGTACCTTGGAAGAAGAGTGTAATTGAAAGTAACTTATTAGTACCTAATTAATTTATATACCACTTCTACCCAATTGTTTTTCCTTTATCCTATTTTTATGAAATAATATAAACTTCCAGAGGCATATTTTAGTCTTGGGATTTATCCCACCAGTAAGTCTCAGTGATATCCACCAAATCAACTTTACTTTTTTCATTAGGAATAAGAGTAGAGCTTTTTAAACTTTTTTCATTCATGCTCCTCTTTGCCTGAGAAATTTTTGCATGATACTGAGCATGTACTTATATAAAATAGATAAACAAATCAAACATTTGCTCATAATAAATCAAAATTTTATGGTTACCACATTCAGTTATGCTACCCAATCGGTCGGGATCAAGAAGCTTTGCTCTCGATTAGTCTACTGGCTGCTGAGATGACCATGTTATTTCTGTTTCTGTGTTTAATTTTTTGTCTCCTATGAATTTCTGGGTGTCTCTCCTGCTATTCATCATCCTATATTTTCATTGTTCTCAATATCTTGTATTATAGATAAACATAAGCCTTTTTTTCCTTATGCTTCCTTTTCCATTTGAGGGTTCTGTTTGTTGTATTTGCAGCACTCTGAAAAAATATATTATTAAAAAAAATAAATTTGCATTGATATCCTTTGTGAGTTATTATGGGGTGTGTGTGTGTGTGTGGGGGGTTATTTCTATCACCTATATTTCCCAAAGTATCCTCCCCAGGGCTTTAACAAATAATTTAAAAAAAAACAGTTCAGTAATTAAACAAGATATTTTAAAAGTCTGACTTTATACACAGTATTATATATACATAGCCCCAATCTCTTTAAAGGGAAGTGCCTTCTCTTATATATTCTTTGAGACCAAATTTGGTTATTATAATTTTGTACCCTTCAGTTTGGATTGTTTTGCTGTTCTTTTCAGGCACATTGTTGTAGTTGTACATTTTCTTTCTTGTGACAATTCAATGACTGCTGGACTTGGAGTTAAAAAGATCTTTGCTTCAATCCTACCTCAGATTCTTTCTGGCTACGTAACTCTAGGCAAGTCATATAAACCCATGTCAGCCTCAGGTCACACATTTATAAAATAAGAATAATATTAGCACCTACCTCAAAGGGTTATTGAGGATAAAATGAGACCATATACTAAAGTGTTTTGCAAAGTTTAAAGTCCCATATAAATTCAAGGCATTATTACTATTTATTAACTTAAAATTTCAACCTCTAGCCACAGCTTTGAAAGTTACCTGATCTGATGATTTTATATTATGATCTTTTATATTTAGGTCATGCATTCATTCCGTGTTTATTGTGGTAATATGGTGCTGTTACTTTTCTAAATCTAATTTCTACTATACTGCTTTCCAATTTTTTTCTTTGAGGAAATAGGAGTTAAGTGACTTGCCCAGAGTCACACAGCTAGGAAGTATTAAGTGTCTGAGAACAGATCTGAACTCACGTCCTCCTGATTTCAGGGCTGGTGCTCTATCCACTATGCTACCTTGCTGTCCCCTGCTTTCCAATTTTCTCAGAAATTCTTGTCAAACAGCATACTCTTTCCTATGTAATATAGATTTTTAGGTTTATTGAATGCTGGATTATCACATTAATATATTTCAAATTCTTTCTTATCTAGTGAATTCCATTGATCTACTTTTCTATTTTTAAGTCAGTAATAATTGTAATGTGCTTTCTAGAGCCCCCACACTGGGGTGCCAAAATATACCATCCAGACTAGCTCTCTGGAGGATCTTGGGACCAGCCTTGGTCTTAGTGGAGGAGTGAAGAAGGCAGGGAACTCATGAGGAGGGTCAAAGATGCTTGTCCTTATCTCAAGTCCTCTCAGCCCTTACATACCTTGGTATGATTATATCATTACAGCAAACTAAGTATGTGCTAGCTAGAGAACCATTATGTTATCACATAACACTGAGCAAGTGCTAACTATAAGCACCCTGTTATTGATATGTAAATACATCTCTTTACCATAAGTATCCCTTGCTTCAAGTAGAACACAGGTGGTCACACCCTCCTTGACTTCTCAGGAAAGGTGAGAACACAAAAGGGAGGTGGGGAGCCAAACTAGACATTGTCAGCAGGTTTTCTCTGGACTCTTATACCTTCAGAGTTCCCCCACTATCTGTGGCCCTCTACATCTCCCACTTTCTTTTGTTTTAGTTGAAACAGGTATACATAAATCCATCAGCATGGGAAATATTACACAAGTAAGTACTAATGTAACAAACAATATGAATCAACATGGTATTATAAAAGATTTCCATGAGTCTTAGAAGAAGGATATATAAATAACAATCACACATATATCTCCTTCAGCAGCCAAGAGGTAGTCCAAAACCAATCTATTGTCCATCACTTCATGTGTCAGAGAATCCAATGATTCCTGCAGGTTTTGCAGTCCTGCAACAGTCTCATTAAAAAATTTTGATGTTCATGAGTCAATTGCCATACACAATGGGTTAAAAGCCATGCTCTTTCAGTGGCTCACATAGTCAGCGATGGAATCACCAGATGTTTCCTAGGTCTTCTCCTTCATTTCAAGGATCTTTTCTTTTTCTGTCTCTCTCCAATGGACAAGGCAGATATGGCTCATTGGCACCCATCTGATTCCTTTTCCATCTGTACAGATAAAAGCAAATCTTCTTCCCCAAGCAGTTAATCTATCTAGTCCCTTCCATTCACCACTTTCTGGGTCTCTCCATATCACTTGGTGATTATCTAAAGATATTAGAGCTGCTGGCACTGGACACTACCTTTCTGGCAGGTTATGAAATCTACCTGCCAGAGCCAGTGCATCTCTATCAAAAATAAAAAAAAAATTAATAACATAAAGAGCTAAGTTTATAAGTTCTACAGGGTTACCTGTGGCTCTCCCTTTCTTTTCATTTGGAGGAGTGTCTTGAGGTCTCTGTTTCTCCTCTCTATGATTGCCTGTACTTCAGGATTACAAGATATACCAGTGGTGTGTAAAATCTGATACAGTGCACAAAAGTATGCAAAATGTTTAGAAGTATATGCAGGTCCACGGTCTGTTTATTGCTGGTGGACACACATAATTGCAAAAACTTGTATGAGGAATTCAGTGACCACACAGGCAGTCTCTTTTGCTGCTGGTATTGCAAAAGTAAATCTTGAAAAGGTGTTTACTACAACATGGACAAAAGATAGACAACTAAAAGATTTATAATGGGCCACATCCATTTGCCAAATGTATTTGGGTCTCAAACCACAAGAGTTCTTCTCTGGAGGAAGTGTAAGGGCATGGAAAGGAAGGCAAACTTTTACTATGCTCCTAGCTTCCTCTTTTGTTATCCCAAATTGCAAACATAAAGCTCAGGCAGCCTGAAGATATTTAGAATGAGATTCTTGGGCTGCCTGAAACAAAGGAGTATTGGCTAACGTTGTTAGAAGGCTATCTGCTTTTGAATTTCCATAAAAAATTGGAACTGGAAGTCCGCTATGAGAGTGGACATACAAGATATAAATATTACTTGTTCTTAAAGTTCCTTAAAGAGCTGATATATATAGGAAGCTACAAATTTTATTTGAGTTATGGCAATTCTTTGTCCCACACCTACTGAATAAGCCTAATCAGATATTATATTTACATCTCCTATATAATAAGTAAGAGCTAGCATAATTGCATACAATTTATTCTGCTGAGTGGACTGAAAGGAAATTCTGTCTACTCTCTTTATAGTCAAGTCATGAGAGTATACAACACAAATGTTGTTTGGATGCATGTATGAATATAGTTGGTCCTTTCATAGTAACCTTAGAAACCTTTTCTTCAAAAATCCATAGCCAATTATGTAATAGCTGGGTTATCTTTAATGGAGATCCATGTGTAAAATATTGAGCTGTGGCCAATAAAATTTGCCACTCTGGGATGTTTTCACAGCATACATTAATTTGTGCATTGGTATAAAAGGTGTATATCTTGTTTGGTCTTATCCCAGATAATTGTATTACTCGCTTAATGGTTTTTAATAAGATTCTAGCCAAAAGCATTGGGCAAGGAGTAAAGCTTTGGTCCAGTTGTGCTGGAAGGGTCACCCACTCTATCACACTGTCTTCTTGATGAAGGACTGCTGTGAATGCCTCTTTTGTAAGAAAAACTGATATTTCCAAGGGTTTCTGAGTAACTCTTTCAACTACATTAGATAAAGCCAGTTCAACTTCTCTCAAAGCTTCTTGAGCTTCTTTGATAAGCTGGCATGGTGAGTCTAAAGCATTGTCTCCCCTTAAAATGTCATATAATGGTTGTAAATGAAAGGTAGTTGAGCCTAACACTGGATGCATCCATTCAATATCTCCTATCAATTTCTCAAAGTCATTTGAGATATTCAACTTCTCTGTTCTTAAAAAAAAGTTTTTGTATGTAAGCACCTTAGGATACTTCATATCCTAAATATTGAAAAGGAGCATGCCTTTGAATTTTTTCTGGGGCTATACACAATTTGTAGTTCTTTAATGTTTCTATGGTCTTTTGTAGACGTGCTTCTAACATTTGCTCCACAAGTGCACACTCCAAAATATCATCCATATAATGTAATAACATAATTTTTGGAAATGCTTTTCTTATAGGAGTAAGAGCATACATTTACACATAGTAGGACTATTTTTCATTCCCTATGGCAAAACTGTCCATTCATATCTTTTATAAGGCTCATTTAAATTAATGATGGGCACTGAAAAGGCAAATCTTTTTATATCCTCCTTATCCAGAGGGATAGAATAGAAACAATCCTTAATGTCTATAACCCAGAGAGGCCATTCCCTAGGCAACTAAATAGGAGATGGAAGCTCAGGCTGAAAAGTTCCCATAGTTTCCATCTGTTCATTTACTTTTCTCAAATTAGTGAACATCATCCAATTTCCAGATTTCTTTTTTATAGCAAATACAGGGGAATTCCAAGGACTTAGAGAAGATTGTAAATGTCCTTGGTGAAGTCACTCCTGTATTACATCTAATAAGGCCTGAATTTTTTCACTTGTTAAGGGCCACTGTTCTACTCACACTGGTGTATCAGTTTCCATTGAATGGGAACAGGTGACAGTGCAGGCAGGCCTTCAACAGCAGCCCTGCCTAAAAAGCCGAAGTACTGAATTGTAATCCTAACTGTTGTAAGATATCTCTTCCCCACAGATTGATGGGGATTTTTTTAACTACAAAAGGAGTAAAAACTCTTGTTTTATCTTTGAATTTTCATCTCAAAGGGGTAACACTAAGTTCAGCTACTATTGATCCTTTTATGCTAGACATATAGGTGTGTGCCTTAATCTTTGGCCAATGACTAGGCCAACTGGCACCTCTAATGACTGTATAACCTGCACCTGTGTCTACCAACCCTTTCAATGGTATGCCATTTACATAGATAGTGAGCATAAATTGGTCAGTTGTAATAACTGCAGTCTAGAATATTCCTGGATTCTTTTGCTAGGAGTCAAAATCTGAGTAAATATCACTAAATTGCCTATCAGGAGTGTGCATCAGTAAACCTGATGGTACTACTTCTCCTGGGTGATGTCACACATTGTCTATTATTGATTGAGATATTGGCTACATAATCCCCAGTTTCCCAAGTCAGTGTATGGATAAACACTGTTTTGTAAGCACTCTTAGGAGGTGAAATGGTCAAGCCTACTGTGCCTGGAGATAAAGGATCTATAGGCTGGACAGGGACAGATTTTATCTCTCCAGGGGATATCTCAGTAGTTCCAGCTGCATACAACTCTATCCTCCCCAATTGTAATCTCTTTCCCCCATCAAGTTGCTTCTTGGCTGATTGATCATGTCAGAGTACTGAACTTCTAAATGACTCTCTGGGTGTAACATTGGCTGCCATCATTCCCCAAGTGTTTTTTTTTTTTTTGGCTGAAGTCCTGGAGCCTGAGCCCTGCTTCCTGTTTTGCATTCTGACACCTAGTAGAAGCCTTTGTTGCATTTTGCCCATGGGGTTTTGGGTCTTGTTCTCCCTCCTTTTTTTTTCACTTTATCTTTTTGTCAACACTGAGCTTTCAGATGATAATGTAACAGTTAGTATTTATATAATGTATTAATATTTGCAAAACTCTATCTATATTTTATTTCATTTGATCAGTACTAAAACGCTTTGCTAATTGCTGCTTTACAATGTAGTTTGAGGTCTGAAAGTACTAACTTCCTTTCATTCTTACCCATTATTTTTTGCATTTTATATTTTTTGTTCCTACAAATGAATTTTATCCTTTTTGTTTAGCTGTACAAAGTATTCTTTTGGTAACTTCATTGATCCAGCACTAAATCTGAGAATTAATTTCAATAGTATTGCTAATTTTTATGATATTGACATAGTCTAAACCTGATTAGTGATTATCCCTCCAATTATTTGAATCCTTTTTTTTTTAATTCAAGGAACATTTTGCAGTTGTATCCATATGAGTATTAAGTATGTGTTGCAAAATTGGCTCCTCTATAGTTATTCAGTTTTTAGTTATTTTGAATGGGATTTCCCTATCAATTCCTCCTTGACTTTGTATTGGCTATAAAGAAATTATATCTTTTTGTTGATTTATTTTGTAAATAGTTACTTTCCTGAAGATATTAATCATTTCAATTAAATAAATTCTTATTAGTAAGAGCCTATTACTTTATATTAAGCTATAATCTAGGAATATCTCCTTCTCATATATCTTCTTCCTTGTTTTAACTGTTTTGCATACAAACAATGGTAGTGAAATTGTAGGCTCTTATGTATGCATGTGTATATGCAAATTGATTCTTTTAATTGCTTTTCTTTTTTTATTATAGCTTTTTATTTACAAGATATATGCATAGGTAATTTTTCAGCATTGACAGTTGCAAATCTTTTTGTTTCAACTTTTTCCCTCCTTTCCCCCACCCCTTTCCCGAAATGACAGGTTGACCAATACATGTTAAATGTGTTAAGATATAGGTTAAATACAATATATGTATTTATGTCCAAACAGTTATTTTGCTGTATAAAAGGAGTTGGACTTTGAAATAGTATACAATTAGTCTGTGAAGGAAATCAAAAATGCAGGCCGAAAAAAATAGAGGGTTAATTGCTTTTCAAAAAGACAAATTTCAGTTACTAACATAGAGCATCAATTAGATAAAAGCCACAGTAAATCCCCAAAAGTCATGGACCTGTTCTTTATATATATCATATATGTACATTATACTTAGATTATGATCTACATTAAGGGCTACAAGGGACATAAAAGATCACCTGGTTATCTCTATATTTTATGAATAGAGAAACAGATGCAGAAGGATGGGGGACTTTCTAAATTATAAAAGTAGTAAGTAATAAAATTAGGATTTAATATCATGGCATCATAGATTTTTAGGGAATAGGGAAAGGCTTCAGTTATGGGTAACGAGCAGAATTTTGAAACAAAATAGAGATTCTAAAAGAAAGAGGTAATGGAGTTCATTCTTGACTTGGAGAATAGTCAGTGCCAACACATGAAATAGGAGATAGAAAGTTGTGCATATAAAGCATCAAGATGGCTAGCTTGTCTAGCCTGTAGAATGTGAGAAACAGATTGAGTCCATAAAAGTAGTTTGGGACCTCATTTGAAAGACCTTAAAATCAACATAGAGGAGAATCTAAACTCAACATTCTTCCTGATTCATCATGTTGTCACTTTCGTATTTCAATGAAATACGAAAATATGAAAATTACATTGAAATGTAAAATTGTTAACGGCCCTATTGTCTATAACTGAAAATGTGACTAGAAAGATGGCTTTTTCTCATTGACAGAGCAAAACAAAACAAACAAATACAAAATCCTACTAGTGAGAGACCATTTTAGCTTTTTTCCCCCACAGGAGAATAACATCTTTAAACAGTTAAACAGCTAAAAAGAACTTCAAAAATAGTCTCTCAAAACAATTTAATGTAGTTTATACCTCTTGTGATGTTGGCATGTTTCATTGCTTAGTATCCTAGCCTTGCCTAGACCATAGCATTAAAACAATAATAATTTTTAGAGGTAAAGAGCTCAGTGATGCACAGAAATCTAAAATACTCTTGAGATATGACCATTTTTCTCAAACCCTTCATTTCTCTTCATTCACTATTTTTTTTTTGACAAAAGCAATATCAGGTAGGTACAGATGAAAAGCCTCTGCCATGAAGAATTCCCTTTTTGGCTTCTTTCTTGATTCTCAAATGTTACAGGATACATGATACCAGTGATAACCTAGGGAAAGATTTATGATCAAAACTCTGGTGACTATAAATCATTACCTCTTATTTTGTGATATAAATAGGGGTTGCCTTCTTCCACCTACCATATAAATAAAACTAAGCTCTTGCTAAAATTCACAATCTAATGCTCAGTGCTGCTACCATTTACTCTTCCTGTCTTTTTATAGACAGAGAAGTCCACATATATAATACTTCAGTGATGTTTATTTTCAAGCTGCTAGAATTCTCATCCTCACATGTCAAATATTTGTTGAATTCTTGAAATGTAAGAAAAAGAAAAGAAAATTAAAAAGACCAACTGACAAAAGTTGATTGATCAAAGAATAAAAGAAAATGCTTTCCAAACTTTAGATCTCATCTAAAATGAGACTGGATCATAAAACAAATAGGTATTCGTATAATGGGTTCCCCGTATGTCAGGAAAGCTGGCTTTATTGTCTGAAGATTTTACCTTAAGACATTTTCTAGCTTTCATTCACTAGAATATGTCTCAGTCACAATACTCTTCTCTTAGTGATCAATTATCTAAAAATTAGATGTGGTCCAATTAGAAATAGTCCAAGAACAATTCTTTATTATTTTTTTTTAAAAATTACTTATTTGATATCTACTTTTAAAATATTTTCATTTCCATTTTTTCTTCTTCCCTCTCCTTGCTCTCCCCTCCCCCAAGATGGCAATTAATCTGATTCTTACATATGTACAGCTATATTAAACATTTCCACAGTAGCCATGTTGTGGAAGAAGAATCAGAACAAAATTTTTTAAAATCACGGGAAAGAAAAAAAAATAACACAAATGAAAATGGTATGGTTTGATGTACATTCAGACTTCATAGTTCTTACTCTTTGTGAATAACACTTTCCATTATGAACCTTTTGGAACTGTATTGCTGAAAACAAAGTCTATCAAAGTTGATCATTCCTACAATACAATAATATAGCTGTTACTATGTACAATGTTCTCTTGGTTCTCTTCACTTCATTCAGAATCAGGTCATGTAAGTCTTTCCAAGTTTTTCTGATTTCTGCCGGCTCATCATTTCTTATAGAACAATGATATTCTATTACATTCATTTACCATAATTTGTTCAACCACTACCCAATTAATTGACATTCTATTAATTTCCAATTCTTTGTTACACAAAGAGAGCTACTGTAAACATTTTTGTAAATGTGGGTCTTTTCCCATTTTTTTTTATCTCTTTGGGATACAGACTTAATAGTGGTGTTGCTGGATCAAAGGAAATGCACAGTTTTATAGCCCTTTGGATTATAAATTGCTCTCCAGAATGGCTGGATCAGTTTACAACTCCATCAACAATGCCTTAGTGTTCAAATTTTCTCATATCCTCTCCAACATTTATCATTTTCCTGTTTTGTCACATTAGCCAATCTGATAGGTATGAGGTGGTACTTTAGAGTTGTTTTAATTTGCATTTCTCTAACAAATAGTGATTTTTAACTTTTTTTCATATAACTATAGATGGCTTTAATTTCCTCATCTGAAAACTGTTTGTATCCTTTGACTATTTACCAATAGAGCAATGACTTGTATTCTTATAAATTTGATTCCATTTTAGAAATGTGGCCTTTATCAGAAACACTGTAAAAATTATTTTTAATTTTTCTGCTTCTCTTCTAATCTTAGTTACAGTGATTTCTCTATGCAAGATTTTTGTAATTTAATGTAATCAAAATTATCCTTTTTGCATTTCATATTGTTTGCAATTACCTGTTTGGTCATAAACTCTTCCCTTCTCCATAGATCTGACAGGCAGATTATTCCTTTCTCTACTAATTTGCTTATGGTATTATTACCCTTTATGTACTTCATGTACTCATTTTGACCTAATTTTGGTATAAGTTGTGAGATGTTGGTCAATGTCTAGTTTCTGGCATATTGTTTTCCAGTTTTTCTAGCAGCTTTTGTCAAATAATTCTTTTTCCCAGAAGCTGGTTTATCAAACAGTAGATAATTATTGTCATTGATTATTGTGTCTTATGTACCTAACCTATCTCACTCATCCACCACTCTATTCCAAGAACAATTCTTAGACAAGTTTAAAAAATAGTGTTTCAAAAGACTGAAAAAAGATTTTAAAAATCAATTAAGACAGTAATGAAAAAAATGAGAAGAAAAACAAGCTTTATATAAGAAAATAGTAAAAAAAAAAACTGGTAAAAGAGATGCAAAAATACTGAAGAAAATAATTTGTTTAAAATCAATATCAGTCAAGCAATAAAAGAGGCATAAAACCTCACCAAAGAAAATAACTCCTTTAAAATTAGAATCAGTCAAGGGGAAACTAATGACTCATGAGACAGCAAGAAAAAATAAAACAAAGTTCAAAAGGCTAAAAAATAGAAAATGTGAAATATCTCATATGAAAAACAACTGACATGGAA
This sequence comes from Sarcophilus harrisii, assembly GCF_902635505.1. NCBI lineage: Eukaryota > Metazoa > Chordata > Mammalia > Dasyuromorphia > Dasyuridae > Sarcophilus > Sarcophilus harrisii. The sequence continues at coordinate 477,780,247 of NC_045426.1, forward strand.
AATAGATTAAAGACAATCTAAGAATCATCAGTAGTATTTGAAAAGCATGATAAAAATATATATTATATTTCTTATTTTTTTGATCATGACTTTCAGGTAGACTAATGTTTTAAATTATCTCTCCTTGATCTATTTTCCTGGTCAATTGTTTTTCCAATGGATATTTCACATTTTTCTGTATTTTCATTATTTTGGTTTTGCTTTATTGTACCTTGATTTCTCATAAAGTCTTTAACTTTCAATTGCTCAATTCTAATTTGGAATTCTTTTTCTCAGGTAGGTATTGTACCTTTTTCCCCAATTAGCCCATTTTGCTTTTTAAGTCATTCTTCTGCTCATTTGTTTTCTGTAGTTCCTTTTGCACCACTCTCAATTCTTTTCCTAATTTTTCCTCTATCTCTCTTACTTGATTTTCAAAATCCTTTTGAGCTCTTCCATGGTCTCAGCCTAATTTCTTATTTTTCTTGGAGGCTTTGGGTGTAGGACTTTTGTCTTTTTTGTCTTCTGAATGTATTTTGATCTTCCTTGTCACCATACTAAATTTCTATGATCAGAATTTTTTTTATCTATCTGCTCATTTGCTTAGCCTATTACACATCTTTTAATTCTTTATTAAAGTAGGGCTCTGTTTCCAGAGTGGAGGGTGCATTGTTCCAGGCTTCGGGGATTTTGTACATTTGTTTTCAGAGATCTTTCTAGGGACCTGAGCACAGGCACACTTTTCTTCCCTGGAATTGATAGGAGTGTCCCTGCCCCACTGTGGCTATAAAATCTAGTGTGCTCAAACAACAGAGTCCTGCTTTGCTGACACCAAGGCCAAGGCTGAGACCAGGGTTGTGCTGGCATGGCTTGTACTGGAACTGCCTGCCAATTCCCATCCTGTTGGCACAGACCCTCTCCACTAACCTTTCAAGTCTTCCCTGGTATCCTCTGATTTAGAGATTCAGAAGCCACCAGCACTACTGGTCCTGCCTTGCTGACACTGGGTCTGGGTCTGAGTCTAGGTCTGGGGCTAGAGTTATGCTGGCCCAACCTGTGCTGGGCTTGTGTGCTGGGCTTTCACTTTGGTTCCACAGACCTTTTCTGCTGATCTTCCAAGTACTCTTTGGTGTCTCTGGTTTGAAAGGTCTAGAAGCCACTAGTATTGTCACTGCTTCAGAGGTCCTATTTTGCTGCCACTGAGGCCTGAGCAAGAGCTGGGCCTGGAGCTAGAGCTGTGCTGTAATGGCTGTACCAGGACTACATGTTGGACTCCCACCCTGGTATCACAGACCTTTTTTGCTGATCTTCTAAGTTGCCTCCACTGGAAAATGTTCTACTCCATCTTTTGGAATGTTCTAATGTTCTAAAATATGTTTAGAGTCATTGTTTAAAAGAATTTGTAATAATTTGGGGGAGAGGGTGCATGAGTTCTTGCCTTTATTCTGCCATCTTGGCTCAGCCTCCAGATATTATATTTCAAAGAAATTATAATGAAAAATTGTTCACATATCTTAGGATTAGAGGGCAAAGTAGAAATTGAAAAATTCAACTGGTGACTTCCTAAAAGAAATTCTAAAGTAATACTCCCAGAAATATTATAGCCAAAACCCAGAACTTTCAAGTAAGGGAGAAATATCGCAAATAGCTAGAAAAAAATAATTCAAATATTATGGAGCCACAATCAGAATTACACAAGATTTATCAGCTACCACTCTAAATGGGTGAAGAATTTGGAATGTGATTTTTCAGAAGTGAAAGAAACTAGTATTACAACCAAGAATAACCCATATAACAAAACAACATAATCCTTCCTCAGGCAGGATTCTTAAAAAAAAAAAAAAAAGTGGGGGACTTCATGGAGGACTAGAGCCTCTGGTATAAGGGCTTGCTGATCCCCTTTGAAGGTTGCTTATCCACCTTTGGTGTCTACCTGGCCCTCAAATCTCACCTGTGGCTTCAAGAAGCTGTAGCATCTTCAGTAGCCAGACCCTGGTAAATTGTCTTGCCAGATGGATTAAACTAGATTGAGGATAACTGGCCACAAACTCATTGATGATTTAAAGAGACTGTCTACCTCAAGAATGTGAAGACTTCCCTGGATGAACTGGGAAAATCGATCAATTTGTTTCAATGGCCATGAAGGCAGAAAAAGCAGGCACTGTGGAGTACTCAAAGCTTGGTCAAGCATGGAAGATGCTAAGTCATCCACTGCATCCTGACATATTGCCAGTCATACTTTTCTCTTCCCACTGGACTTTGATGACTCAGGAAGAAAGAGTAAGGTTGATGACTTTATGCAATTCTATCTCAGTTAAATTTATGCATGAGTCAAGACATCACCCTGTAGTGTCATTGGTCCTCTTCAAAAATGAAGGACAAACAACATAATTCTATAGAAGAAAAAATGGATATTTAGAGAAATAGAGAATTTTTAAACACTCCTAATGAAAAGTTAATAAATATTAATTAATTACCTGTACCAGGCCCTGTGCAAAGCACTGGAATTATGACTGAATTGATTTCAAGAAACTCATAGTCTAATGGGTGCATACAAACAACTACATGCAAACTAGCTATATATTTGATAATTGTAAATCAAGAGTTGAAAAACACGTGAATTAAAGGGGGTCTGAAAGGCTTCCTGTAAAAGGTAGGATTTTATCTGGGCCTTGAAAGAAGCTATGGAAGTTGGGGGCAGAGATGAGGAGGAAAAGAAATTACAGACATTGGGAAGATCAATTGAAAATGTCTAGAGTCAAGAGATGAACTTTCTTGTGCAAGGAAAAGCAAGGAAATTACTATCATGGTCTCACAGAGTACATGGAAGAGATATAAAATGTAAGAAGACTAGAAATGTAGAAGGAAACATAATAAACAGCTTTAAAAGTCAAAAGACTTTTTGTTTGATCTTGGAGGTATCAAGGAGGCACAGGATATTATTGTGTGGGGTGGGGACAATGATATGGACAGACTTGTTCTTTGGGAAGATCACTTTCATAGTTGAGGATAGGATGGAAAAGGATGCAGACAAATGTTCCAGGAAGACCAACAAGCAAGATACTGCAATAATCTAGGTATAAGGCAATGAAAGGCTACACTAGGGTTGTGATAGTATCAGAAGAGTGAAAGAGGAATATGTGAAAGATGTTTTCAAGGTAAAATTGAAAGACTTTGGCAACAGTTTGGCTAAAGGGTATAAGAGAGAATAGAGAATCATGGATGATACTTAGATGATGAGTTGAGGTGATTGGGAGAACAGTATATTACTCCACATTTAGGAAGAACCAGATCTAAAGGATTCTTGACATTGTTCGATTCATCTTTATATTTTTTTAAAAGGGTTATTTTCCAGTGCTTTATAACACACACACATTTACATGTATCATAAAAATCCAATAAAAATAGACTAAGAACTTGCCATATGTTACATATTTTCTTTCTTTCTTTGCTTCTTCTGGGATTTCATTGATGTAAATAACTGTGGGTGAAGAAGTCCTATTACCAATTCAGAGCAGCAACTCTTTTGTTACTTGAAATCTTAAGAAAGTTGTTAGCTAAGAGACACCATCAGAGTGAATAGAGAAGTGGCCTCAAAATCAGGAAATATATGTTCAAGTCTCTATTTTGACACATTCTATACTGGCTTTGTGATCTTGAATAAGTCATTAAACATACTTTCATTTTTAAAAAACAGAAATTCACTTGAATGGGTTAAATTACATGTAAATACAAACTTTCCATTGGTGGTGTGTGTATGAGAAGGATTTTCTACACATTTTTTTTCCCATTTCATGTATGTTTCTGCCAGAAAACTAGATTTTTTTTCGTATCAGAATTATTTTCTGCACCACACTGCCAAGTCATGCTTCCCCAGGATTAGGTCTCACTAGGGTGAGATGAAGATAAAGGCAACTGAGGTCAAAACAACAATTGATTTAACACTGAGTTTTTTTGCTGCTGGCACTTAGTGTCTACATCTTGCCCCTTCAAGTCTGGATAGCTAATTATTTTACAGACCATTTGACCACGTGGATTATTGTTCTTCAGTTCTAGTAGTAGTTTTCTGGTTACTGTCTATGCACGTGGACTTTGAAAATCAAGTCTTCTTCTATTCCCTGATAATTGGGTACTATTGATTTTTGTTGCTTACTTTTCCTCTGAATCAGCGCTGCCCAGACCATAGAATTTTAAGTGTTCTTTTTCTGCAATGCTTGACTTCTACCTGGTCTCTTTAGCCTGTTACTAGTTATGACCCTGTGTGCCTTTTTTCCCCCAATTACAATTCCTTTTACAAATAGTCTTATTAATCCACTTTGGTGTTTAATTGTACTTACTGTCAAGAAATATCCATTATATATAGAAACCAGAGAGACTGGTTTAAGATTTGTTGGTAAGAGAAATGAGACAAAGGTCAGTAGTCATTTGTGTAGAACACAGAACATGATGGGGAAGACTCAAAAGCAGTTGCCTCATCACAATTTCCTTTAGTGCTATTACTGTTTGAGAAAGTAGAGACCAAAAGTATTTACTACAATGGTGGGAGGGGGGGAATGAAGAGTATGATGAGTACTAGGACTTAAAATGAGTTCCTAATCACAAGTCTAAGTGAACTGAAAGAATAAGAAAAGATGAAAGAAAGTAAATGTGACCTTAACCTGTACATCTGCTATCTTTTGGTACAGCACAGCTGAGGAGAAGTAATTCACAACTATTAGTTGAAAAAAATTTAGCAGTCCCTTACCAAGGTGAGGTTTACTAGCTAAAGCACCCCACATTAAATGATAACGTTGGTTAAATCACTAAGGTTAGCCATCTTCCCACATAAGAGATAGGACTGTCTTTGTATGGTGGAAGGGAGGCAGAATTGATCTCTAGCCTCATCTTTAACTACCCTTATCCAAAATAGACTTCATTCACTGCCAGGAAGGGAAGCAGAGATACAAGAGCCAGAGGTCAACATTCTGTTCTCCTTGAAGAAAAAAGGTTTCAGGCTAGAATAAATATTATTGGTCTAGGGGATATGAGTTTCAGATCCAACTTAATTTCGGATCAATGTTTCAGTATTGAGAAGGAAGGCATGATCTCTTTCTCTCCAAATACCAGTTCTACAATGAACACACAGTAATTATCAGAAAACAAACAAACAAACAAAAATCAACTCATTTATCCAAACTGGTAGCGAAAACAAAAATCAGAAAAAGTATACATAGAAGAATATATACCAGACAATAGAATTAAGGTACTCTCCATTGGGAGTAAGTTAACTTAGCTCAACTAGGAGAGGAGAGACAGACAGAGACACACACACATAGATACACAAAGAGAGAAAGACAGAGAGACAGAGACAGAGAGGGACAGAGATAGGGAGAGACAGAGAGACAGAGAAAGAGAGAAGAGAGAGAGAAAGAAACAGAGAGAAGAGAGATAGAGACAGAAAGACAGAGAAGGAAGGTCAAAGGGAGGGAAGAAGGGAGAGGAAGAAGGCAAGGGAGAGGGAGGGAGACTGGAAGGGAGAGAGAAAAAGGGAGAGAAGGAGGGAGGGAAGGAGGAAGGGAGAAAAAGAGAGAGGGAGGGAGAGAGGGAATGAAGGAGGAAGGGAGGGAGAGAAGGAGGGAGAAGTGAGGAGAGAGACAGAGAAAGAAAGACAGACAGAACTCAGAGAGATAGAGACAAAGAGAGACAGAGAAACAGAGAAAAAATATTCGAGAAATAGAGAGATTATATTCTCCAAAGTTCTACAGTTAATAAGGTGAATATAAGGATATGATGGAGACTTCCAACTCCTTTCATAATAGCTTCTTCCCAGAATGCTTTTCATTTTCAGCAACACAAAGAATTGGCATCTTCCAAGTCTCCTAAAGCTAAAAGTCAGAAGTGCCAGAAGTCCAAAGACACTCAGCAACTTGGAAAAAAAAAACTCAACAAAATCTGAAAAGCTCTCCTCTCATTCACTTACATTCAGAACATTGTTGTCAATGTTCTGAATTTATATATACATATTTCTCCACAATATAGGTCCTTGTAGATCCTTGTATCAGGGACTATTTCATTTTTGTTTTTGTAGTGCCTTGCACACACAGTGCCTGCCCCATAGTAAGTTTATTGATTGATTAGTTGCTTGATTAACTGATTGACTGAGAGATATGGTGTACTTTAAACTGGATATGTTATGCCTCCTTTCAATGGAAGAATTCTCTATATCATTGCACATTCACAATTGTTCTGAAATTTTTGTCTTAATCACTTAACTGGGGCACTGAGATATTAAATGATTATTCAGGGTCATAAAGCCATTGTATATCAGAACCCATGTTTTCTTAAATGTCAGAATCACCTTCCATTCACTAGAACATCCTGACTCTCACAAGTATTATGTCACTTACCTATGATCACAAATCTATTTAAGTGTCCAAGGTGGAATTTGAACATGTGCTTCATCCAGTATATATTTCATGCTACATTTTGTCAGAGGCAATGTACAATGTAGTTAGCTCTTTCGAATGAGTACAGAAACTCATGTGGAGTGTAATGTCACCTATCTCACAAGGCTGTTGTGTGAATCAAATTGGGGTGAAGCAAGCAGGTAAAATTTCTCTATGCTTAGTCTCATTTTTTCCAGTTTATTGCTATAATGAGATAATGTCAGTGGAAGTGCTTTGCCAGTTGTCAAATGCTATATAAATTCAAGCTGTTATTATTATTGCCAAAGAATAAGGCTTAAGGGAAGACTGGAACTAGATCTTCCATTCTCTCCTGAGTCAGAAAAAGTAAGTGCTAGATCATAGATCATAGACATCAGTTATCTATATAATTTACTCCAATGCTAGTCTGGTACATCCCTGACTCACTAAAAACCCAGACAATTAGTCACCTTGGGCCCTACAATTGTAGAAACCTAACCTATATGGTATCTATGAGAATGTCTCCCTTTCACATATAGCATTCTAGCCACCCTTTGATGACTTTTCTGTTTGAAGGTTAACATGATTTAAATTAATTTCACTGGAATCAAATTATTAGGGAAAGAGGGATAGAGGCAAGACAACTATCATTTGCCCTACTTTCCTCAGCCCCACTTAAAGGCATGTTTGATCCAGAGTATGGAAGAAGGCACTTGAGCATTTGTAAATGAATATTTGTCTCAACTTTACCTAAGACAGAGGAAAGTCTGTACTCGAGGTAGAATTTCTGCCATTTATAACTTCAGTAACTAAGATTATAGAGGAAGTCAGTAGGTAAGGGAAGAATTTAGTTCTTCATGCTCCATAATTGGGAGAGTTTTTGATGTGGTTGGAGGTGAGGGCTGAGTTTTTAAAACTTTAAAATTGTCTGGATCCTTTAAGAACTATGTGACTAAACATGAAAAAAATCTTGGAGGTTATCTAGTTTACAAGAAAACCAAGTCCAAAGGTTGTTAAATGATTTGCCTAGTCATACAAATAGCAAGAGTCACAAGTGGGATTTGAACACACATACACATACACAATCATACTCACACATATATTAACACGCACACACACACATACACACACACACACACACCTGAGACTGCATTGATAATTCAAATGAGAAAACTTTCATTACTGTTGATGCAGGTCATTACTAACTCCACAAGTGACAGTCTTAAATAATTACCTGTGATTTTCATTGGATCAGAAAATCAGTTAGTGACAGAAATGAGACTTGAATACAATCTGGAAGACTCTTTTTTTGTCTATCCATTTTACCAGTAACTCCCAACATGTGGTTCAATAATTCAGGGACCCTTTTTAGAGGGTTTCTTGAAGCCAAAACTATTTTTGCAAAAATATTAAAACATTTGCAGGGTCAGCTAGAGTGTGCAATGGATAGAGTACTGGTCCTAGAGTTATGAGGACCCAAATTCAAATTTGACTTCATACACCTAAAACTTATTAGCTATGTGACTCTGGGGAAGTCACTTCATCCCAATTGCCTTACCAAAAAAACTCCCAAACAAAACACAAAAACAAAAAAGAAACCCCACAAAACATTATTTGTCTATTAAAATGCCCCCTTTTCCAATTTATAGATCTATGAGGCCTGATTTTCTTCACATACCTCAACCAAAACAACATATCACAACAGATTGAATGCAGAAGCAGATATGAGAATCCAGATGTCTTTTATTAAGCCAGACATTAGATTTGCAAAAATATGTAAAACAATGCCACTTTTCTCACTATATTTTGGAAATATAATTATTTTTCATTAAAAATGTTATTTACATTAACATGTAATGTGTTGCTATTTTAAATTAATATGGAAATGTTTTAAAATTGTTACCAATTTTCATTTCTAAAATATTAAATATCAATAGATATAACCTGCATAAATAAAAGCTCTTTAGGGTCTTCAATAATTTCTAAGAGTATAAGAAAGTAGTGAGACCAAAAAGTTTGAGAATGTCTGTTCTACATTGTTCTGCCACTCTAAATATAAAGTGATCTATCTATCTATCAATCACTCATTTTATCTGTTGTCTATCACTTTATCTGAATCTGTGAAGGTTTCCTGTTAGAGAAATTTTCCAATATAGATTGGCACTTATTCTGCAGTTAATAGTTATATATGCAGTTAATATAATATATATGTGTGTGTATATGTATATGTGTATGTATGTATATACACAAAAGTAGGAGTACATGTACATGTATATATATATATGTGTGTGTATTTATATACCTACATATATGTAATTGATAGTTATGTGCATGTATGAGTATTGTGTGCCTAATATATTACATGGTTTATTTACTGCAGAATAGGTACATATATGTGTATAATAAAATTATTATATATATAGATAAATAACAGAGATAAATGATGAGAGAAAGAAAAAAGGAAGGAAGGAAAGTGAAAGAAAGAAAAAATAAAAAGAGGAAAAGGGCAATTAGCAAAGTCTTGATAGAAAGACAGATAAGATAGATAGGATGGAATAACGTAATTAGCAAAGTCTAGATAAATAGGAGGTTAGAGGGGGTAATTAGCAAAGTCACTCTGGTTTACTACCAATGGACTGCAGGTATTCAGGCTTAACCCAGAAGGGTTTGGTATTTTGGGAGAGTTATTCAGCAAACTCTTTGTTTCTTGGCCTTCTATAGAATATGGAGTACTGTGTCAGTTTTAAAAGATAGGCAACTTTCATTCTTTCCTTGTATTCTCCTAAATGTTTAGCTTGACACTCTTTCTAGGAAGTACCATGAGAAAAGAATTTGCAGCTGTTCACATATGACATGTACTTATCCAGGTGAGCCTGAGATAGGATCTCTCAGACTTGGCTGCTTTCTGATTTATGCTTCTTTGTATGATCCAGTGGGTACCTGAACAGCTCCCCTAAGATGACCCTGAACAGTTGCCCTAAGATGGATGGCCCTAGCCTTAGTGTCCACCTCATGAGTTTGAGAGGCCTGGAGCTCCTGGGCTTAGTGTCACCCACTGTTACTGGGTGACAGCAGGACAATTTTTCTGAGATTACATTTTCCGTGAAAAAGGTGATCACCAATAAGAAGAGGAGCCCAACCCGTGGTCTCCTTGCTTGAAAATATGGATTTTGAAAAGTTTTTTTAGACAGTGCAGCATCAAGGCGAATGTGAAATATTGATTCAGTAATCTTACATTTGGTCATTTGGCCAATTAGAAGTAGGAAAGAACTTAAAAGGTCCTTATGTCCAAACTTTTCATTTTATGGATAAAGAACTTGAGGATGGGAAAATTTAAGGGACTTTCCCTTGGCAGCTCTATGTCAGAGGCAAGATTTGAATTAAGGTTTTCCTGGCTGCAAGCCCAACACTATATGTACTATGCCAGCCTCTTTTAAAGAGACTTTAATAGTTACAAGATTTTCTTCATATGTAAATCTTTGTCATTGCAAACTTTTGAGTCTTTTGAATTTTAAGTGTTTCTTTTGTGTGCGAAAGTAATTGTCATATTTTATATTATACATTGAATTTTTTTTAACTTTTACCTGTGAGAATACCCTAGACATGATCTACAGGGTGGGTATGTAAATAGCCAATCAAATTGAGGGAGGGGGAAATGAAACTTAGTTCTATTTTTAGGGGTCAGGCACATGCAGGACTGAACCCAACCTACATACCTAAATCCAGACCTAAGGATTTTTTTAGAGGGAGAGAGCAAGTTGCCAGGATATTTGGCCCTAGGAACGTTTTTGTATCGTTACACTTATATGGGTATGTATTTTATGTAGTGGTATTATTGATTGATGTTGGTTTTTTAATTGACTTTCTTTCTTTTGAAATTTTTGTTACAAGGGATCGCTTATAAATAAGAGAATAATATATTCAGAAATGAAAGTATTGGGAAAACAAAAGGATAACATGGTTTTTAAAGAATCATACAATCTCGAATGATAATGCACCATAAATACACTTCTGCGGATGAAAGAGCTATGGGACCTTGAATGGAGAAAACTGAGTTTGAATTCAGACCCTGATATTTACAAGCTGTGAGTCCATTTGGGTATTTTACCTCTCTAAACCTCGTCTTATTTATAATATGAAGATGTTAATTTAGAAAGATTGTGAGGAAACCCCTTTTTATAACTAAGAGGGAATACCTAAATAATAGAATTGACTTGGATTTATTCAATTTAACAAAGATTTATTGGACATTTCCTAATATGCAAGACACTGTGCTAGACTGGATTTTGCTAAATAACAATAATTTTTTTTAATAGTTCCTGCCTTCAAGGAGGTAACATTCCATAGGGATAGTGTGTTCATGCTGTTCCCTTACAGTTTTATACAATGTGAAAGCTTGAAGATTATTAAAAAGTGGAGATAACATATTTTCTAATCTTGCTAATAAAAAATCAACTAAAATAGTTATTAAATGAAAGGAAGTAAATAAACCATTTCCTATTGTCACAATGCTAACAAATGGAGTAGCACCTAGCAAGAATCTGATTAGGAAAACATTAAAGGCAATCCCAGTAATCCTAATGTTTATGTAGAATCTTGCATCTTCTGGCTCCCGTGGGCATTCTCCTGCAAACAATATTCCCTTAGCAAGGTTGTCTGTTCTGTTTGATACTGGCCCCGCATTGTTTCCTGGCCCTCCACAGTCTCTAACCAAGGCACCACATGGTGGCGCTCCGGTCGTGCCTATAGTACCACTGGCCAGAGTCCTTTTTCAGAGCTGAGTTTATTAGAATCCGCAGCAAGTATATTCAGGCTCTTCCGATCTGCCTTGGGTTCTAGGGGGAGGATTTCTTAATGTTTTTGTTGACTCTCTCCCTTTGTTTTTTCCTTTCTTTACCTCCTTGGTACCCGCGCCAGCAGCCAGCAGGATAGCTGCAGAGGACAATAATGGGAGGGCAAGTGAAGCAAAGATGCTCAGAGCCCCTCTTTTTGGATATAGGATTGGACTGGATTTGCCGAGAGGGAAGGAAAGGAAGGATCCTCCCCTCAAACCCCCCCCCCAAAAAAGATATGGTCTTTTGCGCAGTGTTTAATGAGCTCTCTCTTAGTGACCACAACAGAAATGAAATGCACAAAGGTGCATTTCTGGTTTAATTATTGGGGTTGGTTAGTGATGAAGCCACTTAAAATTTAAACCATGGGGAGGTTAACCTACTCTTTTCTAGAACATAATAACTGTACTTGCAAACCTTCCTGGGGGCCTCTGAGAGGCAGGGGAAATAGATAAGACTAAGAGACTGTCCATTTGGTAGGGATCATGACTTCCTCAAAGGGCCAGGGATTATATCAGTTTTCCAAAACCCCGGGACAGCTCCAGTGTTTTGGTTAATTTATGCAATTACTGCTCTAGGATGGAGTACCTGAAAGTAAGAAGGAAGTGCCTGTCTCTGTCCTTTCTATTATCCATTGCAGAAAATGGAGACAATAAAATGAGCCCGTTGGGCGATCTATTGATTGGCCTAAGTTGTTCACTAGTTGTGTTATGCTGAACAAGTCACCTAACATCTCTCTGCCTTCTTCTAGAAAATGGAATTAATAATAGCATCAATTACCCAAGGTGGTTGTGATAATGACATCGTATGATGAATGTAAGTATTCCAAAAACCTTATTATTTAATGCCAGCTATTATTATTACTAATGGAAGGGTCTTCTTCCAGGCTTGGATTTCTCAGAATATGGTTCTGACCCAATGCAAGAATGCAGGGACAAAGTCAAAGTTAGCAGGAGCCATGGAAGGGTAGGGGTGCCTGACTTTGATGGCAATACATGATTACTCTGGAGGAATCCATTTCTGCTCTCAGAGAAAAATACAATTCAGTGTTTCATACGTAGCAGGAGATTTGTTGAGTTCATACAAAGTAAGCTATTTCTGCTTAACTACAAAATGTTATGTTTTGTGTTTTGTTTTGTGTTCTATTCCCCTCAAATGGATAGCTTACAAAAGGTAGAATAACATTTCCATTGAGGATATAATTCAATTCAATAAGCATTTATTGAGTACCTACTATATACCAGGTCATGGGTGCCTAGTATATAGTAGATAATTAATAAATATTTGTCAAATGGTTGAATGATTGATTGATTCATGGAGCTTCCATTCTACTGGAGAATTGCAAAATGTGTACTCCAAGTAAAATGCAAAGTAATTTCAAGAGGGAAAAGATTGCTCATAGCATGGGGGTGGAAATCAGGGAAAATTCCATGTAGGAGGTAGCACTTGAGCTATGCTTTGAAGGAAGCAGGGGATTTTACATAAAGAGTGAAATTAAACTAGGAAGAATTTTTAAGAGTTTTCTACCAAAAAGAAAGCTGCCACATCTTGGCTTTCTCTGTGGCATTAGGGGACAGTGAAATGTTGTCAGATTCCATTGTTTGCCAAACAGATTGGGTTAAAACCTAGAACTGCTGAGGAAGAGGAGGAAAGAGTTATCATTCTGATACAAGTAGTATTTGTTCAAATGAAGATCAAGGGAGTCTATAAAGGTTAAGAGAGGTCTCAAAAGGACTACATGGGAGGAGGTGTGGAAAAGCTTGTGGGTGGGTTGAGAAGAAACTGTTAGTCATCCAGGCCAGAATTCCTTACTGCTTTACTGTTCCTGGTGGGTATATGTGAATGTGGAAGCTAGGTGAAGAGGATGAAGGAAAAATACAAAATATAAATATATACAGATTTAGGTCTTAATAGCCCCAGCCCCTTGAGTCCAGCCTTCTTATCACCACAGCTCTTGAGGTCACAGTTCTCTAAATACAGCTCATGGATCTTGCCACAGAAGATTTTGGTATTTTGGCCAATTTATATTGCACTAGTGTAAGATGGGGAGTGTGAAAGTGGGTTACTAATTTTTCTTTGTCCTTCCCATTGCCCATTAATAAAATAAAGATAATAAATTGTTTCTCCCCATTTGGGAATAAAATTGGTCATTGTAGCTTCTCCTTTCAAATAGGCTATGACTCAAGATGGAGCAAGAGGGAATATGTTTCCAATACCAGTGGGAAGTGTGCTATGCTTGGCTTCATAATGTTCCCCAGGGACTGGTTGCTGTGCTTTCAAGAAAACTTGCAGCAAGCCAGGGAATATGAGCGGTTGAGTACTGACTTATTTAGAGGCCTGTGGTTTTCCATGTTTTAAATATATGGAGCCTACCATTCTTGTCATTTTGATGGAACATAGCTATCCTGATAATCAACATATCCAAAATATTCCCATCCTTTCAGTCTTTGAGAATCATAACCAGCATTGTTCCTTACCATATATAGGCAACCATTTCTACTGATTCAATGCCTCTAGCATCTAAAGCCTTTGCTGTAATCACACAGTTGCTACCTTAGTTGAGACACTCATCACTTCTTTTCTAGATTACTACAACAGCCTCCTAAGTGCCTTTCCAGCCTCAGGTATTTTCCCAATTCAAGTATCTCTTATAGACTACCTCTAGAGTGATTTTCCTTAAACCCAGATCCAACCACATAATATCCTTGTTTAATTAGCTCTAGTTTCTCCCTATTGCCTCTAGGATCAAATAGTTTTAAAACCCTTCACAACCTGACCCCAAACTATCTTTCCAACCTCATTTGCCTTAACTCCCCCTCCTACACACATGACTTTCCATTCCCCATTTTTGTATTGGACATTCCCCTTACCTGAAACACAGTCCCTTCCTTACTTCCATGTTATAGATCCATTTTCTCTCTCTCTCTCTTTTTTTTTTATACAGCTCAAACATCAATTCCTGTACAAAGATTTTTCTGAGCTTTCCCAATTGCTAGGTTTTCCCCTCTTTAATTACCTTGTATATACCTTCTTTGAATTTATTTTCTGTGTATATACATGTGTGTTATCTTCCCCATTAGATAAATATAGATAGATAGATAGATAGAAAGATAGATAGATAGATAGATAGACAGACAGATAATATGTTAAGGGCCTGCTTTGTGTCAGGCACTGGGGAAATGTTATTGATATGAACACAGAAAACAATATGATCTCACATCTCTTGGAGCCTCTGTTCTAATAAGGGAAGGCAATAGTACAAAAAGAGGAAGTAAAAAGGATATAATCCATGGGCACAATGCAGCCAGTTTCATTCCTGGCATTATAATCTCCACATCTAGCAGAGTTCCTCGTACTTAGGAGGTACTTAATAATTGCTTATTCACTATTGACTTGTATCCTGTAGTTACCTTAACTAAACTGGAGAATCTAAAGGGGATTTTTTTTCTTAATATATTTAGGGGGTGTGTGTTTCTGGCACTTCCTATGATATAGACAGGAAGAATGAGTCCAAAATTACTTTATATATACTCTTCCTCTCTGGTAGCACTGATTGTTTAACATTATATTATAGTTATTTGTGTACCTGTCTTCCATCCTCTGTGGTAGACTGGAAATATGAGGCAGGAACAATATTTTATTTATCTCTTCACCATCTGCAAATACCTTGTATTTAGTAGGTAATCAAAATTTTTATATATTTACAATACACATAAGAAAGTATTTAACAAGGAATTATTTTATTTGCCCATCCAAGACCTTATAATGGAAGGATTTGGTTCAATGGTAGAATGCCCACTTAGTATGTGAGTGGTAGTAGGAATGATGCCTATACTCCCCAGTTTTGTTAAAAAGCATCAGAGCAGCTAGATGGTGCAGTGGATAGAGCACTGACCCTGGAATCAGGAGAAGCAATAGAGGTAGTGAAAAGAACATTGATTATAGAGTCAGAGAGATCTAATTTCAAATTCTACTTCAGACTCTTAGTTGCTGTGTGATGCCAGGCAAGTTTATCTGAACTTTTTGGGATCCAGTTTCCTTATGTGAAAAACAAGGGAAATAGATATAATAATCTATGGAATCTCTTCTATCTCTAAATCGGTGCTCTCACAAACAAAAATTATTCCTACTTTTTGAGTACATAATTGAATCAGTGATATAATTTGTCAAGATATATTCCATAGGTTAATGGGTAGAGCCAAGAATAGAGTTTAGATCTCAACTTCCAGTTCAAGTTTTGCTTTAGTACAATGCACTGTTTTTTTTTCTCCTTTCTTTCAAAGGTTTTTTTTTTTTTTTATTAAAGGTTTTTTTAATTTCCAAAACATATATTGGGATAATTTTCAGCATTCATGCTTGCAAAACCTTGTGTTCCAAATTTTTTTTCCTCCTACCCTGGCCCCTATATGGCAAGTGATACAATATGTTAAACATGTGCAATTTTTCTATTCATATTTCCACAACTATCATGCTGCACACAAGAAAAATAATATCAAAAAGAGAAAAATGAGAAAGAAAACAAAATGCAAGTAAACAACAACAGAAAGAATGAAAATATTATGTTGTGATCTACATTCAGTTCCCGTAGTCCTCACTCTGGGTGCAGATGGCTCTCTTCATTATTGGAATTGGTCTGAATCATCTCATTGTTGAAAAGAATTGATCATCGTATAATCTTGCTATTGTTGTATATAATGATCTGGTTCTTACTTCACTTAGCATCAGTTCATGCAAGTCTCTCTAGGCCTCTCTGAAATCATCCTGCTGATTGTATCTTATAGAATAATAACATTTCATAACATTCATATATCATAACTTGTTCAGCCATTATCTAAGTGATGGGTATCTACTTAGTTTCCAGTTTCTTGCCACTACAAAAAGGGCTGCCATAAACATTTTTACACATGTGGGTCACTTTCCCTCCTTTATGATTTCTTTGGGATATAAGCCCAGTAGAAACACAGCTGGATCAAAGGGAAAGGACAGTTTAATAGCTCTTTGGACATAGTTCCAAATTACTCTCTAGAATTGTCAAATCAGTTCACAACTCCTTCAGCAATGTTTTAGCGTCCTAATTTTTTCATAGCCCCTCCAACATTTGTCTATCTTTTCCTGTCATCTTAGCCAATCTGAGAGGTATGTAGTGGTACCTCAGAGTTGTCTTAACTTGCATTTCTTTGATCAATAGTGATTTACAGCATCTTTTCATATGACTAGAAATTGTTTCAATTTCTTTATCTGAAAATTGTCTATTTATATTTTTTGATATGAACAATTAAAGAATTGATCAATTGAAGAATGGCTTGAATTCTTATAAATTTGATTCAGTTCTCTATACATTTTAGAAATGAGGCCTTTCTCATAACTCTTGAATATAAAATTTTCCCCTAGTTTATTGTTTCCCTTTATTCCTTTATTGTATCCCTTTATTTATTTATTTCCTTTATTCTTGCATGCAATTATTTTATTTTAAAAAACTTTTTATCTTAATATAATCAGAATTATCCATTTTGTATTCAATAATGTACTCAAGTTCTTTTTTGGCCATAAATCCCTTTCTTCTCCACAGATCTGAGAAGTAAACTATCCTTTATTCTTCTAATTTACTTAGAATATCACTCTTTATATCTAAATCATAAATCCATTTTGACCTTATCTTGGTATAGGCTGTTAGGTGTGAGTCAATGCCTAATTTCTGCCATACTAAATTCCAATTTTCCTAGCAGGTTTTGTAAAATACTGAGTTCTTATCCCAAAAACTGAGATTTGGGGGTTTGTCAAACACTAGATTACTATAATTCTTGACTACTTTGTCCTTTGAACCTAACCTATCCCACTGACTCTTGTCTGCTTCTCAATGTTCCAAGTAGTTCTCTAAAACTATAAATTGCAAATGTTCTTCTGATTTTTATTGATAGAGGATGTTCCCATAAAATATCCATGAAATCCCAGTATGATATGATATAATCTGATATGACACAGTATATATATATATATATATATATATATATATATATATGCATACCTATCAATGTGCATTGATGTATTATATGCATATACCCATATGGCATGTATATACATATATACACATATCCATATATGTGTATGTGAAAAGACTAATATGGGGAAACCTATTATAACTTCTTTACTACTACTCTGAGGGTTTGTAAATGCTTCTACTAACACCAGCTATTAACTGAAATGTCTGTCCCTATCTGGAATCCTACACCTTAGATTCAAACTCATTCATTAAAGCCACAAACTAACTTTGTTCATCACTTGTTACCCTACCTAAGACTTTCCATATTGTTTGAAATTATTCTCCAATCATTCTCCAATGATTAATATTTTCTTCTGCCTTTTCTGCCTGTGATTACCTCTCTTCAGTACATTATAAGTCAATGGTTTAGATATTTTGCTTTCATTCATTCATCTATTTGCCAAGTGTTTATTACATACTTACTACCCTCCCAGGGCTTAGCTGAGCATTCTATGTACTTGTTCAGCTCAGTGAAATGTTGCATTTAAAGAGTGTGATATTTATAGAATGTTGTACGTTCACAAAGCACTTTCTTCAATACAATTATCATTATCCTCATTGTACAGATGAAAAAACTAAGGCTGAAAACAATTGAATGATTTGCCTATACTTTTATATTTATTAAGTGTTCTAACTGAAGCTCATAAGAGTCTTCATGTTTCAAAACTTTTTGTTACTGATTAAAATACATATATACACACAAATTGCTTATGTAGGTACAAAAGTACAAATGACATCTACTGTTTCTTGGGGTTATTTTGTAGTTCAACAGTATGTTAAAAATATGATTTTTGTCTGTTGACAGAAAGTTGATCTGTATACCAAATGATAGTTTTCCAGATTTTCCATGTTCATGCTCCATTAATTCCATGATGGTACAAACCTTGCCATTGGTCATTTTCCTGGAGCATCGGTCACTAAGAATTCATTTTTTCTATCTATGAATCAGGGATATGACTCCCTAAAAGTCTTCAAGCACATACTCACAGACTCTATGTAGCTTAGAGATGTCAACTCTACGGGAACATCAAGCAAATATTCAACTTTGAACAGTCTTTGAGAAGGGGCTACAGAAAAAAGATACAGATAGCTCTGGGCATCAGAAATGAGCATCCCTCCAAGTCATTATTAATCAGAGAAATGCAAACTAAGAAAACTCTGAGATACCACTACACACCTGTCAGCTTGGCTAGAATGACAGGGAGAGATAAAGAATGTTGGAGGGGATGTGGGAAAACAGGGACACTGATACATTGTTGATGGAATTGTGCATACATCCAGCCATTCTGGAGAGCGATTTGGAACTAAGCTCAAAAAGTTATCAAACTGTGCATATCCTTTGATCCAGCAGTGATACTACTGGGCTTATATCCCAAAGAGATTTTAAAGAAGGGAAAGGGACCTGTATGTGCCAGAATGTTTGTGGCAGCCCTTTTTGTAGTGGCTAGAAACTAGGAACTGAGTGGATGCCCATCAGTTGGAGAATGGCTGAATAAATTGTGGTATATGAATATTATGGAATATTATTGTTCTGTAAGAAATGACCAGCCGGATGATTTCAGAAAGGCTTGGAGAGACTTACATGAAGTGATGCTGAGTGAAATGAGCAGGACCAGAAGATCATTATATACTTCTACAACCATACTATATGATGATCAATTCTGATGGATATGGCCCTCTTCAACAATGAGATGAACCAAATCAGTTCCAATGGAGCAGTAATGAACTGAACCAGCTACACTCAGCGAAAGAACTCTGGGAGATGACTAAGAATCACGACATAGAATTCTCAATCCCTATATTTTTGTCCACCTGCATTTTTTATTTCCTTCACAGGCTAATTGTACACTATTTCAAAGTCTGATTCTTTTTGTACAGCAAAATAACTGTATGGACATGTATACATATATTGTATTTAACTTATACTTTAACATATTTAACATGTATTGGTCAACATGCTATCTGGGGGAAGGGGTGGGGGGAAAGAGAGGAAAAATTGGAACAAAAGGTTTGGCAATTGTCAATGCTGAAAAATTACCCATGTGTATATATTGTAAATAAAAAGCTATAAAAATAATAAAAAAGAAATGAGCATCCTTTGAAGGGTCATGGAGAATTTTATTTGATCTCATTCTTTTCTGTCATAAATATATAACACTTTCCTATGGTGCCTAAGGTTTTCTTGGCAGTGCCCTGCCTAACCAATATCTAATTCATCTTTAGCTCATTGGATGATAGATTTAAGTCAGGATTAGACTTAAGCAGTCACCTAATGCAAGTCCCTTCAGATAAGGACCTGATGACTCAGGAGATTAAAGGACTTGCTTAACACTATACAGGTAGTATGAGTAAGCCATCCTATAAGCTCTGAAGTTAGGAGGATGGCTAGCATATTTAGCATAAAATTCAGGCATTCTGTAGTAGGAGAAGATGACTTAAATTCCCTTTTAGTCTGTTGATTCCAGAAACAAATCAAGATGTCAACAAACAGGGTGTGGTAGGCAAACATAAATGAAGGGCCAATATAAATTTTGCTAGCTAATATAGTTTTTACAGCCAATGATTTTAAAAGCTATTTACAAAGTTGATTTTTTTAGTCACTATTGACCTGATCTACATTTGAAGTGGTGGTGTGGAGAAGAAAAAAAGATTTATTTTCTATTATTATCAGTCTTCTAAACAATGTCAGCCTCCCCATGCCCCCTACTTACCAGAAAAATTGCTTCCTTTGTCTGCATTTGTTTACAGCAGATGCCTTATTACAAGCCTGGGTTTTTAATTGTCCTTATCAACACTGCAAACCAAATGAAAGGAGGGGTGGGGGGGAGGATCGACAATAACAAACAGCATCTACTCTACAAATATTTAAAAACAGAACTAGAGGAAATGATAAATGCATTTTGAATTTCTCTCCTTTTAGTGGTGAGCCTGGAGGCTGGGCCCCTGTCTCCAGAGGTTAGCTCCCTGGAGCAGGGATAATTATGATTATTTGTGTTTATTATTTTCATAGTGTTGCAAAGGGCCTCTCTTCTTTTCTGGTAGATGATTTCTGTTCCAGCCCAACCATTCTTCCTGAAACAGATTTTACACTGTTCTGAAGAGATTTAGGATCCCCTCCTCCTTCCTCCTAAGATTCTCTATGTTGACTATCAGGGGCTGGCTTGACAGTAGTGAAATCTCAGACAGAAGGAGAATCATTTCTATAAACTGTACTCTGATTCTAAAATGATAATTCTTTTTATCTACATATGCATAAATTTTTTTTTTGTGTGTGTGTGTTATATCAGAAGCAGATGTCTCTCTCTCTCTCTCTCTCTTTTTTTTTTTAACCAATAGTAAAGAGGCTAAAACCAAATGCTCTTCTTTTACCTTCTCCTATCTCCTAAAAAAAGTTCCAAATTTTTGACCATCTTAATTGAAGCCAATACTCTGATTTTCCTTTAAACCTAGCTTCATTAAGAACTACTGGGGCCCTGGTACAATTTTGCTATTCTTATGCTAAAGAGTTAAAGACTTCTGGCCTGGGCAGGATCCACAATCACTAAAAGGAAGTGTTTTTTGTTTTTTTTTTTCCCAGCCACTTAATCCCTAACTCAGAAAACCAAGCTAATTATGAATGAACCCTACTCATTTCACCTTTGTCACTTCCACAGCCACATTTTGAACACCACCACAATGCACTATCTGCGCTGGGAGAGGCAGACAGACACTGAATATCTTGGCACCTTCTGGTTCCTAGAAGCAAACAATGTTCTTTGCTGACTGCTGGCTGGAATATGAGACATTGGTATTAAAGATTAACTCAGCATTTCAATCCAGAAAATATCATAGGCTACCAGGACCAGGCTACAGAGTGACAGCAAATGATTGAAGACAAGGGGCTCCAGTGAATAGGGTGTTAGGGTATGATGGAGGGCCTGGCAGACACAGAAGGAAGGTCATGAGGGCTCTCTGTTGGAGGTCAGAAGAACTGTGTTTTAAAAACAAAAACAAAACAAACAAACAACCCCCCCCCCAAAAAAAAAAAAAAACTGCACAGAATATGTGAGTGAGTAAAGACAAGAGGGAGACCAACTTAAGTTTCAAAAAGTGGATGTTGTCAAAGACCAGGTTCAATGTCTTACAGAGTAAGGAAACAACCATCAAGGTAGGAGCCAGAATTAGTTTTAAATTAGTGGCCAGATAATTGTGGGCTGGGATATGCCCCATGCTCAAATCTCTGCTAGCTGCAAATCTTGCCTCCTAGTCTGATTTTAGACAACTGGATCCAGAACAAAGGGCAAGAATAAAGAAAACACATTCTGGGAAAAGATGCAGAGAAGTACAGTAAGGCTACTTCATCTGTGCCTGAAAATAGAGGGAAGAGAAGAGAAAGGGTTTCATCACTTAAAGGGTTTCATCACTATCATCAAAATGATGAAACCCTTTCTCCTCTTTTCCCTCTATTTTCAGGCACAGAAGAAACAAATTGGTTTGGGTCTTTATGTTATAAGACCAAAGGAATACCATTATAGGTTAGAGTTTTCTGTGGGTGTTTGGATGCATGCATGTGGGTGATTGTCTTTTTCAAATGGTCTTGAAAAGATAACATTTTAAAACTAAACCATGTTAGAGATTATTGGTTCCAAAAGATGAATTTCAGAAATGGGGAACTTTATTTGAACTCAAGTCCTCCTGACTCCAGAGTCAGTGCTCTATCAACTGCACCATTTAGCTGCCCTCCCCTCCTCCCCTTTTTTTTTTAATATGTAAAATGAGGGTGTGGGACCAGGTGATTACTAATTCCAGCTCTAGTTCTATAATCTTATGACATACTTTCTTCTGGTTTTTAACCAATAATTCCACTTACAGTGGCTGACATTTATATAGTACTTTAAGATTTGCAGAGTGCTTTAAATACATTAGCTTGCCCATTTCTACACTAACAGAAAAATGTTTGGGCAATTTTCTCCCCTTTCATGGCATTAATGCATTTTACTTATGTTAGTAATCAAAGCCAGTCATCCACCACAGTGGGGCAGTATTTTTACTGCAGTAAAAGAGAATCCTGCTAAATAAAATGTATAACAAATGACATTCATTTGAGGGCATGATGTTGGATTAGTGTTAAGACTAAAGACTACAATTTATAAAAGCTAATCACAATTTAGTCATTCTTTGTAACTTATTGTCTTACCTGCCTTAATTGGAAAGAAGGGAAACTGGGTTCTCCTTAACAATCAACTGGTTCTACAAGGACAATTTTATTCATACAATTGCAAATCACTAAAATGTCCACCATCTATATGTCCATAGGAAATCTTATGTACAAATAGAAGACCACCGAAAAATTATGGTTTCAAGTTAGAGGACCTGATATACAAATGTGTGTGTTTAATTACTACTTTCTTTTCATATCACAGCACTTGAGTGTTCATATTTATATGTGTATGTATACACATATACATATATATATATAGAGAAATACACTTTCTTAATGAGAACATCTATGTGATATGTATGTATATCTGTATACTATTAAACAACACTAGGTGAGACTTTAGAGATGATCTAATTGGCAATCCTATTTACTCTTTATCTAATTAGTAATAAAACTGAGTAGTCCAAAAAGATTAAGTAATTTGCTTGGCTAAGGTCACATAGCTAATGCCCAAGTTTTGGTTATTTTTCTTGGCCGTGCATTACACTCTCCAAATAGAGACATTTTGCTGGAGTCTGTCTTTATATATTCTGTTTTCTATATTGCTCCTTTGTAACATGTTCCTCTGCTATTTTCCCTTTTTGCTTCTCCTAGCATTTGTCTCTTAAAACTGCATGATGATCTGTGAGGGACTGGCAATTTTCTTTGCCCCCAAGCTGTGAAGTAAACTGAGTCTGTGTCTATTAAAAAAAAAAAGGGCAGAGTTCATTATGGCAATTCATTTTTCCAGCCATATTAATGGCCATTGTGACCATAATCAGATAAACTCTGTGGAAATACTAATTGGTCATTAACCTACATAACCAGATCAACCACACTGTGTAGTATGGTTACTTAGGTTTTATAGACAGTGCCTGATTCTCTATAAATAATTACATTGAATTGATTACACAGGAAGATGTGTTCTGCTGGCAGGATTTGCATCTGATCTAAACAGTTAGCAGTAATTCCAGTTTATTCTGATTGTTCATATCAATAAATATGCAGTTACAAATTCATAGCCATACATTCCCCCTATCTCTCATTCCACATGAATAAGCTGCTGGTATTGTTTAAATAGACCCCAAGACTTAGAAACCCCAATTCTCTCTTATCTTCTTTGGCTTTATATTTCAACATATAGGCCATGTTGTAATAGAGAGGGCAGGGTTGTTAAGAAATTATTATGCAATTAAGTTGTGCTTGTGACTTTCATGGCACAGATTCTAAAGTATATTGTGAATGCCTGAAAAATTTAATAAGTGAGAAAGTCTAGGAGAACACTGGTCAAGTAGAGTATTTCCCAAGCTCAAATTTGAAACTACAGAAATGAAACAGGGCCAGAAATGGAAATAAAAGGACAGATTCAACTGGAACAATAGCAGAAAGATTACAGATCAGAAATTATTTAAGGCAACTCAGATGAATTCATTTAGTGTTAGTTGTCTTCCCTAAAAGACTGTCTTTGAATATCATATTCAGAGTAACCATTATCCTCTCCAAATCAATATGGAGATTAAAGAGCTGCTCAGCAAGCATATTACTCTGTTTACTTTTGTGTACAATCTATGATGTGTTCTCCAGAATTGTCACCTAAAAAATATCGCTCAGTAAAATGCACTCATTAAGCACTTACTATGTGCAAAGCAATGTACACAGTATACCAGAAAGGCAAGACACAACCTAACTTCAAAGTCTTGACTTTCTGTACATATCCAGCAATTAGTATGGATCTACCTCAGAGATATTATAGATTCTGTGCGATATCATCTAGCTATAATCACTAAATGAGTATGGCCTCAGTCAAACTGAGACTAGGAAAGACTTTAACTTTTAAAGGTCAAAGTTTCTCACTGTCTCCAGAGCCATCTCCAGTCTTATTGATCAATATCCGATTACTAGATGATCTTGCACAGACTCTCTCATTTAAATCCAATTCATTTTCTTTGTCTTTTTTTTAATTACAGCTTTTTATTTACAAGTTATATGCATGGGTAATTTTACAGCATTGATAATTGCCAAACCTTTTGTTACAATTTTTCTCCTCCTTCCCCTCCCCCTCTCCCCCAGATGGCAGGTTGACCAATACTTGTTAAATATGTTAAAGTATAAATTAAATACAATATTAGTATACATGTCCAAACAGTTATTTTGCTGTACAAATGAATCAGACTTTGAAATAGTGTACAATTAGTCTGTGAAGGAAATAAAAAATGCAGGCAGACAAAAATAGAGGGATTGGGAACTTTATGTAGTGGTTCATAGTCATCTCCCAGAGTTCTTTCACTGGGTGTAGCTGGTTCAATTCATTACTGCTCCATTGGAACTGATTTGGTTCATCTCATTGTTGAAGAGGGCCATCTCCATCAGAATTGATCATCATATAGTATTGTTATTGAAGTGTATAATGATTTCCTGGTCCTGCTCATTTCACTCAGCATCAGTTCATGTAAGTCTCTCCAGGTCTTTCTGAAATCATCCTGTTGGTCATTTCTTACAGAATAATAATATTCCATAATATTCATATACCACAATTTATTCAGCCATTCTCCAAGTGATGGGCATCCACTCAGTTTCCAGTTTCTGGCCACTACAAAGAGGGCTACCACAAACATTCTTGCAAAAGGTCTCTTTCCCTTCTTTAAAATCTCTTTGGGATATAAGCCCAGTAGTAACACTGCTGGGTCAAAGGATATGCACAGTTTGATAATTTTTTGAGCATAGTTCCAAATCGCTCTCCAGAATGGCTGGATGTATTCACAGTTCCACCAACAATGTACCGGTGTCCCAGTTTTCCCACATCCCCTCCAACATTCCTTATCTCTCCCTGTCATTCTAGCCAAGCTGACAGGTGTGTAGTGGTATCTCAGAGTTGTCTTAATTTGCATTTCTCTGATTAATAATTACTTGGAGCATCTTTTCATATGGCTAGAAATAGTTTCAATTTCTTTGTCTGAGAATTGTCTGTTTATATCCTTTGACCATTTATCAATTGGAAAATGGCTTGATTTCTTATAAATTCGAGTCAATTCTCTATATATTTTGGAAATGAGGCCTTTATCAGAACCTTTGACTGTAAAAATATTTTCCCAGTTTATTGCTTCCCTTCTAATCTTGTCTGCATTAGTTTTGTTTGTACAAAAACTTTTCAATTTGATATAATCAAAATTTTCTATTTTGTGATCAATAATGATCTCTAGTTCTTCTTTGGTCATAAATTCCTTCCTGTTCCACAGGTTTGAGAGGTAAACTATCCTATGTTCCTTTAATTTGTTTATAATCTCATTCTTTATACCTACATCAGGAACCCATTTTTGACCTTATCTTGGTGTACGGTGTTAAGTGTGGGTCAATGCCTAGTTTCTGCCATACTATTTTCCAATTTTCCCAGCAATTTTTGTCAAACAGTGAGTTCTTATCCCAAAAGCTGGGGTCTTTGGGTTTGTCAAACACTAGATTATTAAAGTTATTGACTGTTTTGTCCTTTGAACCTAACCTATTCTAACATTAAAGGAGATTTAAAAAGGCTTCTCATGAAGGATGATGTTTTAGCTAGAATCTGAAGTAAGCCAGGGAAACTAGGAAGCAGAGATGAGGAGGAAGAAAGTTTCGGACATGAGGGATAGTCATTGAAAATACCCAGATCCTGGAAATGGAGTATCTTGTGTAATGAATAATAAGAAGGCAAATATTAATTGATTGCAGAGTACATGGTCAGGGAATGAGGGTGGGGAAGAGGGGCAGAGACTGAGTAAGATTTAAGATCTTACAGCACTTCTAAAGATAGGAGGGAAGACAGATTATGAATGCCAAACAGAAGATTTTGTATTTTATTTTGAATTGTATATTTATTATAAGTATTGTATATTTATTAATATAATAGTTACTGGAGTTTATTGAATGGTTAAATGGCATAGTCAAATATGAGCTTTAGGGAGATTAATTTAATATCTAAATGGAGGAAGTACTGGAGTAAGAAGAGACGAATCAAGATGATCAACCAGGAGGCAATAGTCTGGGCATAAGGTAATGAGAAGTTGCACGAGGATGGCAACAAGTTCCGAAGAGAAATGTAACAAAAGTAAAATTGATAGTATTTGAAAACAGATTGATATTGGGAGTGACTAAGGAATCCAGGAAGGCATTTTGATTGTGATCCTGGGCATATGGGAAGATGGTGAGATCCTAAATGATTTTTGGGAAGGTTGGAAGAGGATAGGGTTTAGAAAGGAAGACTATAAGTTCAGTTTTGGACATGCTGAGTATCATTTATGAAGTACCAGTCATGTTCCAGGCAATGTACAAGGCCCTAAAATCCCCAACTGTTCTCAAAAGTAAAGAAAGATAAAATTTATTCCATTGTTCATGATCTGTTTTGACATTTGACATTGCTGCTCAATTTAGGTTTAAAATGTAAAATGTTTTTGTTTTCTCTTCATTAATATGACTGTATATTAAGCATATCATCAGCAGCAACTCACATTTACATAGCATCTACTATGTGCCAGGCACTATGCTAGGCACTTCACAATTACAATCTCATTTCATTCTCACAATAACCCTAAGAGATAGGTGCTATTATTATGTCCATTTTATAAATTATGAAGCTGAGTCACAAAGTCTGTAAGTGTGTTTGAGGCTGAATTTGAACGCAAGTCATCCTGACACGAGCTCTGGCACTCTATCCAATGTACCATTTAACTATCTATACCTAATAAGTGTCTTTGTTTCTTTATATTGAGATAGATATTTCAATAACATAATAAATTCATTCTATCAATGAATAAGATCAATATCTGTATGATTCTAGGCAAGTCATTTACCTTCTGCCTGACTCAGTTTTTTCATCTGTAAAATGGGGATGATAATAATAATAGCATCTACCTGTCAGAGTTCTTCTGAAGATAAATGTGCTAATTATTTTTAAAGAGATTTACAAATCTTAAAATACTATATAAATCCTAGCTAATTTTGCCATCTTGATGTTCTTATTAGCCATTAAACTTGCACCCTCTCTCTTTAATCACTTAGTTCTGAGAACACCCCCTTCCCCAATAGATAGTCTCTGCTGTCTATTGTTTGTGCTATTGCTGTGGTATGGGTGTTTGAAAGGCAAATAATCTCTTCAGTTCTAATTTTTTTTTCTAAAAATGTTTCAAATACCTCCTCATTATTGAATCTCCATATTTTTTCATTTATGTTAACCATAAACCAATTCACATTGGTAAATCATCCTGAGACTGCTTTCTGAGCTTCCTTGTTTTTCAGAACAGATTATTCCATTCCATCCTACCTTTTCTGGTGCATGTGGAATAGGCTTGTGTTACTCAAATTTCCTTTCTTTTGTTTTTGAAAATCTTCCTGATCACCAACAGAACTTATTATTAAATTGCATTATACTTTCAGATTGGCTAAGATGACAGGAAAAGATAATGATGAATGTTGGAGATGATGCTGGAAAACTGGGACACTGATACATTGTTGGTGGAGTTGTGAACGGATCCAACCATTCTGGAGAGCAATTTGGAACTATGCTCAAAAAGTTCTCAAACTGTGCATACCCATTGATCAAGCAGTATTAATACTGAACACTAATAAAAGAGATATTAAAGAAGGGAAAGGAACCTGTATGGGCAAAAATGTTTGGGGCAGCCCTTTTCATAGTGGCTAGAAACTGGAAATTGAATGGATGCCCATCAATTGGAGAATGGCTGGGTAAATTGTGGTATATGAATGTTATGGAATATTATTGTTCTGTAAGAAATGACCTACAGGGGCCAAGAGAATTATATACTTCAACAACAATACTATATGATGACCAATTCTGATGGACTTGGCCATCCTCAGCAATGAGATCAACCAAATCATTTCCAATGGAGCAGTAATGAACTGAACCAGCTATGCCCAGCAAAAGAGCTCTGGGAAATGACTAAAAACCATTACATTGAATTCCCAATCCCTATATTTTTGCCCACCTGCATTTTGGATTTCCTTCACAGGCTAAATGTACAATATTTCAGAGTCCGATTCTTTTTGTACAGTAAAATAATGGTTTGGTCATGTATACTTACTGTGTATCTAATTTATATTTTAATATATTTAACATCTACTGGTCATCCTGCCATCTGGGGGAGGGGGTGGGGGGAAAGAGGGGAAAAATTGGAACAAGAGGTTTGGCAATTGTCAATGCTGTAAAGTTACCCATACATATAACCTGTAAATAAAAAGTTATTAAATAAAAAAAAAATTAAAAAGAAAAAAGAAATGACCTGCAGGATGAATACAGAGAGGCCTGGAGAGACTTACATGCACTGATGCTAAGTGAAATGAGCAGAACCAGGAGATCATTATACACTTCAACAACAATACTATATGAGGATCAATTCTGATGGAAGCGGGTATCTTCAGCAATGAGAAGATCCAATTCAGTTCCAATTGATCAGTAATGAACAGAACCAGCTCCACCCAGAGAAAGAACACTGGGAAATGAATGTGGACTGCTTGCAATTTTGTTTTTCTTCCCAGGTTGTTTTTACTTTTCTAAATCCGATTTTTCTTGTGCAGCAAGAAAACTGTATAAGTATGCACACATATATTGCATTTAAGATATACTTTAACATATTTAACATGTATGAGACTGCCTGTCCTCTAGGGGAGGGGGTGGAGGGAAGGAAGGGAAAAGTTGGAACAGAAGTGATTGCAAGGGACAAAGTTGAAAAATTACCCATGCATATGTTCTGTCAATAAAAAGCTATAATATGCTCTTTGGTTATTTCAATCTGTCTGTCTCCCTTTCTGTCTCTATCTCTTTCTGTCTCTCTCTCTCTGTCTTCTCTTTCTGTCTGTCTGTCTCTGTCTCTTTCTATCTGCCGGTTTCTCTCTCTTCCTTCTTCTTCTTTTTCATCTTCTTCTTCTTCCTTTGTTCTTTTCTTCTTTTCTTCCTTCCTTCCCTCCTTCCTCCCTCCACCCAGTCTTCATCCCTTCTTTTGTTCTTTTCCATTTTAATAGATTTTCTTGTTATACTTTTAAAGTTTCAAATTGCTCTACAACTTTTGGAACAATCTGTTTTTTGTTTTTACGTTGTCTATATTTCCTTCTTTTCCTCCCCAGAAATCCACCCCTTAAGTAAAAATGTCTAACAAAAAAAGAAAAGAGAAAGGGTGAAGGGGATCAGCAAAAGTGACTAATGCAGCTACATGGTGAAGTGGTTATAGTTTAAGACTACATTGTATTCAAGAACACCTGGTTTCATATTGGGCCTTAAACACTAATTGTGTCCCCCTAAGTAAGTCACTTAAACTCTATATTGATTTCATCCTTTGTAAAATGGTGATAATAATATCTACCTCTTAGGGTTGTTGTGAGAATCAAATGAGATAGTTTATGTATAGCACTTTATAGATCTGTAAGTACTATATAAATGCTAACTAATATTACTCTATTGAAAAAAATATGATGTTGTATGCAATTGTCTCACTGATGAACACCTCTCATTGCTTTAAAGTATTCTGTGTCTAACATGATAAAACTAGTAAGTCTTAGAGATGGACTCAAACTCAAATCTTCCTATTTATAGTCTATAGTCTCTTTTAGCTATAGCCTGCTGTCTTGAAATAAAACATTTACTGAATACCTACTGTGGGTGAGATACTTCAATGAGGGCTCCATAATAAAGTGCTTTGTAAACTACAAAAGACTCTATGAATGCCAATAGATAACAGAGGAATTACTCTATTGCTTTCTTTTTTAGCTGTAGAAGCAAAATGTCCTTAGGGTAATGGTACCATTTATTATCATACAGCTATGAAAGTAATTTCTATTCCTCTGTTTTTAAAAACAATAATAGCAGCAACAAAACTTTTGGAGTTTCTCCACAAGATTATTTGACCCATAATACTACAGGAATATTCACATTTGAATGGCCTTTTGAATTATCAGTAATATCTCTGGTTGCCATTAAGTGATCAATTAAAAAAAGTTTAAAAAGAAAATATGCCTTATTGTTTCGATCTTGGCCTTAATGTCTCTTGCATAACATAGAAAGATAGATATTAACTTTGATTTACAATCTTTTGGCCAGTAATAAAAGGTAAATGGAAGCAGTTTAGAGTATTGGTTAGATGAAAGTTTAAAATCAAGGAAATTTGGGTTCCTGGCTATGATTCATATTGTCTGTGTGACCTTGGATAAATCATCTCAATTCTCAGTACACCAACCCCAGTAGTTCTGATAGGCGGTAGATTATAGTTAAGTAATAGATCTCCAACAATGGAAGATGTTTCCATACAAGAAACTCTACATTTATGAAATTTCAGGTCTGTAGTTTCACTTTTTATCTCAGAAAAAAAAGAGGAAATTAACTAAATTCATTATAGTAAATATGGAAAACATTTCTTAACAAAATGAAAATTCTTATAACCACTTTGCAACTTTACTCAATTTTCAGCTCAGACAATACTCAAGGACATTGGCCTCTATTCCCTAGTCTTTGATACATTTAAATCTAATTCTTTAGTTCTTCAATTTACTGAGTACCCATTATATGCAAGTCACTATGCCAGCTTCTGGGTAAAGACAAAAACAAAATAGCCCATAGGACTTGCCTTTATTATTTAATCAGATTCATTGTCAATATTTAAAAATCTATGACTTCATCTATGTGGGAACATTTGGCACTTTCCCTCTTGCTATAGTTGAAAATATCTGTTAGTTCCTATAATTAAAAAAAATCAAACCGTATGATGAGACTCTTTGATCATTTTTCTGGCAGTTGGAGATGGAGTGCCAGACTTGGAGTCAGGAAAACTCTACATTGTAAGTTCAAATCTGGCTTCAAACACTAACTTTGTGAACTTGGAGAATTCACTTTACCCTATTTATCTTAGTTTTTTAATCTGAAAAATGATCTGGAGAAGAAAATAACAAGCAATTTCAGTATCTTCACTAAGACAATCTTAAATGGGATGGGGAAGAGTCACACATAATTGAAAAGACTAAACAATAACCAGTTCATTCTTCAACATTCTTTCTATATTATGGTAGAACATGGGAGAGCTAATGTTCTGCTGGTCTCCACTTGGAGCCTTCATGAACCCCAGAAATGTTGTGATTAATTTTCTTTTTTTCATGGTTCATTTTGTTTTTATTATTAAAAACAACAAAGAACATGAACAAGTACAGGTATTTTAAGTAATGAGAAATACAAGATAAATCAGAACCATGGTGAGTTACTAAACCTCTTTTCTGTATATGAACAACAAAATTTCCAAAGTGGAATATCATCAAATGCGAAACATATTATACTGTACATATGAAATACACACTGAGATCTGCTGATTATTTCTGAATCTTTTATACATATAATTTGAAAAATAAAACTGCATTTAGAGTTTAATTTTACTTCTCATATGCCCTTTCCTGCTACAATAGGATGAAATGAAATGGTTTTAATAAAGTTTACAAATGAGGAGAAATAAGTTAAAATGAAATTCTGGCCAAAAAAAAAAAAAAAAAAAAAAAAGAATTTCTTGTCTTTTATTCTCTCCCGAAGCCCATTAAAAACAAACAAAATACAGTTTTGTAGGCCATCTCTAGGCTCAGTAATAGAAAACTTTGCTATCCAAGTCTTTTTTAACTATGTAATTCTCTAGTCTTGAGTGCATAATCCAGAAACTGTTTCAGTTCAAGAACCAATAGTGTTTTCATTTTGTTTGATTAAATTTAAAATGTCACATGTATATATTTAAAAACCAACACTAAAAAAGTTACTTTCTGCAGCAAAAAGGGCAAAGTTCAAGTTTTTGTTATCTGATCATAATACAATATTTCAATCTATCATTATGTAAAACATGTCAGGCTTATATGAAATGTATATTCAATAATATCATAATTTTGTGAAGGATATGTCTTCTAGAGTAAAGTCATTCCTATTTTTTCTTATTTGCTTACAACAATAAGGAATGTGTCTATTTTTTGCCTGGTTTTGTTGCTGATATTGCTTTGATAACTTCTGAATGGTGTCAACCAAGTCTTCTGATAAAGACAAAAAGGCACTTGGATAGATACAATATCTTTCTCCTCAGATGTTTAGTTGAGTTCTGCTACATACAACTAATTGACTTCACTCACAACAGCAGGTGGGATATTCTTTGTGGTCATTCTTGTCCAATTTTCTGGTACCTTGGACACTTCTGCTGAATTGTGGGACTCAAGTCACAAAGAGCATATATAGCTGTTAACGGAATACTCCAGGGTACATCTTCATTTAAATAAATATACAAAATGTGATTGATTTCCTAACAATTATAGTTGTCCAATAATTAAAGGAATGGCCTGAGATGTCCATAATACTGGAAATCTTCAAACAGAAGTGAGGATGTCAGAGACACTGTAAAATATTCATTTTTGAATATAGGTTGTATGGCCTTTGAGGTCTTCTAAACTCTGAGATTGTACCCAAGAGTTATGATTAGTGGATTAACATTGATACTAATATTACAGTAAACCATTCCTCTCTCTGCTAGTCAGTACCAAGGTAGAAGAGGATATTATCTCCTATAGCAGTAACTGTTGATGCACCTTCATTGTTTCATTGGTAAAAGTGTAAAAACAGATGTATAAAAGAGCAGTTAGAATATCATCCCAATTCTGGCAATTGGAGTTTGTGTGATGGTTGAAAGGAGTCCTAGATGTGTTGTGGGAGCTTTAGTACTATGGTGAATTAAGCTTGAAGATATGGTATGACCAGTAATAATTTAGTAGGATTCAGTCAGTGTTTAGAGAGTGATATTATAGAGAGAGATCTGATCAGTGAGGAATTCCAAAGAGGGAGGAGTAAGCTTTTAGTACTATGAACGAGTTTGGGGAGAATGGTATCATGAAACAAATGATGAAAAGAGAAGAGAAGCTCCTGGAATCAGGACAAGTGAGCCATGGTGTACCTGCCTAGACACTAGTGATTGAATTCAACGTGTACAATAATATTAATGAGCTTTGAGTTGAGAGAAGGTGAAAGACTAAGAAAAAAAGGCAGATTCTGGGGGTGGTTGTTCCCCATTTGTGCAGCAGGCCAGAGAAATTAAATATGAATCCTAGGTCTTATTGCTAAACAAGACAGTGATACTAACTGAGAGTTAATAATAAGACAGTCCTGTCAGATATAAAAATTTCTATACTTCCTTTAAAGAACCAGTGTTGTGAACCTTTGTACTTTTCCTATGAGGTTGGTCTACTAAACTTGCTGCCACTTATAATATTGGTTGATATTGGGCAAGTAGTTCATGAGATTAGGCTATTAACTTGGTTTGTCTTTCACACAGTGTGAGAAACAGAATCCAGCAAAAAGGCAGTCAGGAGACTTTTGAGGATATAAATGTAATTTTATTTAATATATTGAATCATCTTTCTCTAACTTCCTATGGTTGGCCACTAAAATAAAAATTGCATGAAGGGCAACCAATGGGATTTTAGCTCTAAGACAGTGACTACCCAATGGCTCCTGACAAGGCTGATGCTCTGCTACTGTAGACACACCATCAATTTCATAAGCAGTGGCTTGTCTACAAACCATACCAGAACAAAGTGTCTTTCTTCAGTATTTGCTTCCACTTCAAACTATTTTTTAAATAAGTGAGATATCCTTCTCCTGGTTTGCTGATTAGTATTTTTTCAGAGACAGGTTGGACTGCATCCCTTAATATGAGTAAGAAGATTTGGCTCAGGGAATAAGCAATGCCACTGATGTTTGAACAAAGCAATCCTTCATTTTGGTGCCATTTTAACCATTACCTGAGTGACACCATCACCTGTTAGTGTGATGACATTTTTAACGTGGTTGGTAAAAAAGGGTTTAAGTGCCAGAAATCATTTAATAGTTCCAGGATTTGTGGAGACACTTTGGGCATGCTTTCTGATTTTAGAACACAAGAACATGACAATCATAAGCTGCATCTTTCAAGAATTCATACTGACATTTGAAACAATCAGAGGTGGTAAAATAGTAAAGGACCAAATAATGCCCCAGCATCTGACACCCAAGAGTTATAAAGTATACAGAAATGCATTGATAGTGCAGGCTCTTAGAGGGTAGGAGGACAATAAGTAGCCATTGCTATCAAGATTAAGACTGAGGCAGAAGTAATGGAGTGATACATCATTAGTTAGAAATAGTACTTATAATTAAACATACCATAGGTATGTGATAATATAAAAAAATTTATTTATATATATATATTTGTGTGTGTATGTGTGTATAAATTTCACATATATTTATGTTATAGACATCTTTTAATTTTTTAAATATCATGTTTTTTGCTTTTTTATATCTTTCTCCCCAAAATTTATTTTACTTAAATAAACAAAATAAAAAAACCCAGAAAAACAGAAAAGGAATACAAAACAAAATGAAACAAAAGAGAACATTGTCATGGGTCTTGCAGAACATCAGGAAGGATTCAAAATATATAACAACAAATTACCAATTCAGAACATGTGTGTGTGTGTGTGTGTGTGTGTGTACATACACGCATATATATATATTAGCAGAAAAAATAATATTCATGAGTATCCATCTTTACTTCCTTGTAAATTGTTCTTTTGTTCTCTGCTGCGTACTTTTTTTACTTTATTCGTTTTTTTTCCCTTTCACCGCCCCCCCCCCCCAATCTCAAGCAGGCTGTAGTTAAGAAAGAATATATATCTACATATATGTATATCTATCTATATAGATAGATAGATAGATAGATAGATACACACAGACATATACAGACACACCACCCCACACATAGACATAACACATATCTTTCCTATACCTGCTGACTCTTTGCTTTAATTCAGCTCCTAATTTGCCTTGCTATTACTTAATCTCCTCCTACTCAGGTATTCCTCTCTTGTCTTTTTCTCTTACCCTTATAAGCCCTCTCCCCCATGTCTATTCTTCCTCTGAACCTCATTTGTATGATATAATTACTATTTTTACCTCACTATTGTCCCAGTGTTTCTTTTGAGTTGTTGTATTGTTGATATCAATCTTTAACATACACTATAAATTTCCCATGTAAAAAAAAAAAGTCCACATTGAGTTCCTTGAAATTGAGCTTTGATACTGGCTGTTATATGTTAAATTTTCTATTAAGTTCAGGTTGGTATTTAGTATTAAGAAATAGATATTGGATCAGT
Organism: Sarcophilus harrisii; assembly: GCF_902635505.1. Lineage (NCBI taxonomy): Eukaryota > Metazoa > Chordata > Mammalia > Dasyuromorphia > Dasyuridae > Sarcophilus > Sarcophilus harrisii. The sequence continues at coordinate 477,815,857 of NC_045426.1, forward strand.
GGAATAGATTAGATATATAGGACACAATAATCAAGACCTATAGTAATCTGGTATTTGATAAACTCCAAACTCTAGCTTCTGAACTAAGAACTCACTATTTGACCAAAACTGCTTGGAAAACTGGAAAATAATATGCCAGAAACTTGGCATAAACCTACATCTCACATACTATAGCAAAATAAGGTCAAAATGGGCATATGATTTGGGCATAAAGGATGATACCATTCACAAGGAGAGCAAGCAATAGTTACCTATCAGATCTTTGGAGAAGGGAGGAATTTATGACTAAAGAAGAACTTGAGAACAAAATTATAAAAGACAAAATGGACAACTTTGATTACATTCAATTAAAAAGATTTTACACAAACAAATCCAATAGAAACACCATTAAAAGGAAGTTCAAAGCTGGGAGGAAGAATCTTTATAGCAAGTGCTTCTGATAAAGATCTCATTTCTAAAATATATGAAAAACTATGTCAAATTTATAAGAATATGTCATTCCCCAATTGATGAATGGTCAAAGGATAAGAACAGATAATTTTCAGATGATGAAATTAAAGCTATCTATATTTATATGAAAAAAATGATATAAATCACTATTGATTAGAGAAATGAAAATTTAAACAACTCTGAGGTACCACCTCACACCTCTCAGATGGCTAAGATGAAATGAAAAGATAATGATAAATATTGGAAGGGATGTGGAAAAACTGGGACACTAATGCATTGTTGATGGAATTTTGAAATGATCCAACCATTCTGGAGATCAGTTTGGAACTATGCCCAAAGCCGTGCCATTACTGTATTGATATCCCAAGGAAATGTTAAAGTTGGGGAAAGGATTGCCTGTGCAAAACTGTTTGTAGCAGCTCTTTTTGTGTTAGTAAAGAACTGAAAAATGAGCAGATACCCATCAATTGGGGAATGGCTGAACAATTTGTGGTACATGAAGATAATGGGATATTATTGTTCTGTTAAAAATTACAATGAGGTGATTAGAAAGGCCTGGAAAGGTTTACATGAACTGATATTGAATGAAACAAGTAGAACTAGGAATACATTGTACACAACAACAGCAAGAATGTACAATGATCAACTATGAAAGACTTGGTTCTTCTTAGTGGTTCAGAGATCCAAAACAATCTCTATAGACTTTGGACAGACAGTGTCATCTGCATCCAGAAAAAGAACTAAGGAGACTGAATGTTCTCCTTAGTATGTTCACTTCTTTTTTCTGGGTTTTTATCTCTCACATGATTTTTACCTTTTGCTCTGATTTTTGTTTCCCAACATGATTCATAAAGTAATGTGTATTAAAAACAAATAAATTGACTTCTAGGGGTGGAGTCAAGATGGCAGAGATGACACACATTTCTCTCTGACCTTCTCTATAACCCTCAGATTAATTAGCAAATCCAACCTCTGAATTAGCTCTGGACCAGCAGAACTCACAAATATTAGGAGTGCAACAAATTATCAGCAGAAGATAATTTTGAAGATTGCCAGAATAAGTCTGTTTCAATTGGAAACATAAGGGAGGCAGTCAAGCACAAGGCTGACCACAAACACCAGTGCACACAACACAGAGTCCTGGGGTGGTGCAGTCTCCATGTGGCAGAGAATCTATGGGGAGGAAACAGACCTTAAAAGGTCTGTTTCAATCAGAAAGGGGAGGGAGTACATTTTCTTCTTGGTAGTTCATGGAACCTATACAAAAATTGACCATATATTAGGACATAAAAACCTCAAAATCAAATGCAGAAAGGCAGAAATAGCAAATGCATTCTCTTCAGATCAGTATGCAATAAAAACTACATTCAATATAAGGCCAGGGGAAAATAGACCAAAAGAAATTGGAAATTAAATAATCTCATCTTAAAGAATGAATGGGTAAAATAGCAAATCATAGACATAATCAATAATTTCATCCAAAAGAATGACAACAATGAGACAACATACCAAAATTTGTGGGATCCAGCCAAAGCAGTAGTAAGGGGAAGTTTTATATCTCTAAATGCTTACTTGCATAAAATAGAGAAAGAGAATATCAATAAATTGGGCTTGCAACAAAAAAACTAGAAAAAGAACAAATTAAACTCCCCAATCAAATACCAAACTTGAAATTCTAAAAATAAAAGGAGAGATCAATAAAATTGAAACTAAAAAACTATTGAATTAATAAATAAAACTAAGAATTGGTTTTATGAAAAAACCAACAAAATAGACAAACCTTTAGTTAATTTGATTAGAAAAAGGAAAGATGAAAATCAAATTGTTAGTCTCAAAAATGAAAAGGAAGAACTATCCACCAATGAAAAGGAAACTAGAGCAATTATTAGGAGTTACTTTGCCCAACTTTATGCCAATAAATTTGACAATCTACGTGAAATGGATTAATACCTACAAAAATATAGAATGCTCAGATTCACAAAAGAGGAAATAAATTACTTAAACAGTCCCATTTTAGAAAAGAAATAGAACAAGCTATTAATCCACTCCCTAAGAAAAAAATCCCCAGGACCAGAGGGATTTACATGTGAATTCTACCAAACATTTAAAGAACAATTAACTTCAATACTATATAAACTATTTGAAAAAATAGGGAATGAAGGACTCCTACCATATTATTTTTATGACACAGTCATGATACTGATACCTAAACCCAGTAGGACAAAAACAGAGAAAGAAAATTATACACCCATCTCCCTAATGAATATTGATGCAAAAATCTTAAATAAAATATTAGCAAAGAGATTACAGAAAATCATCCCCCAGATAAGACACCATGACCAAGTAGGATTTATACCAGGAATGCAGGGCTGGTTCAATATTAGGAAAACTATTAGCATAATTGACTATATCAATAACCAAATTAACAAAAACTATATGATTATCTCAATAAATGCAGAAAAAATTCAATAAAATCCAACACTCATTCTTAATAAAAACATTAGCAAGTATAGGAAAAAATGGACTTTTTCTTAAAACAGTCAGTAGCCTCTATTTAAAACCATCAGTAAGCATCATATGTAATGGGGATAAATGTATTATGAAGCAACGGTCATCAAAACCATTTGGAACTGGCTAAGAAATAGAGAAGTTCATCAGTGGAATAGGTTAGGTTTACAGAACAAAATAGCCAATGACTACAACAATCTAGTATTTGACAAATCCAAAGGCCCCAGCTTTGGGGATAAGAATTCACTATTTGACAAAAACTACTGGGAAAATTGGAAACTAGTGTGGCACAAAGTATTCATAGACCCACCCCTAACCCCTTATTCCAAGCAAAGGTCAAAATGGGATTCATGATCTAGACATAAAGAATGATATTAAAAACAAATTAGAAGGACACAATATAGTTTACCTCTCAGATTTGTGGAGGAGGAAGAAATGTGTGACCAAAGAAGAACTAGAGATCATTATTCATCATAAAATAGATAATTTTGATTATATTAAGTTAGAAACATTTGTACAAACAAAACTAATGCAGACAAGATGGGAAGGGAAGCAATAAACTGGGAAACATTTTTACATTCAAAGTATCTAATTAAGCCCATATTTCTAAAATATGTAGAGAATTGGCTAGAATTTATAATAGTTCAAACCACTTTCCAATTGATAAATGGTCAAATGATATGAAGAGACAATGTTCAGGTGAAAAAATTGAATCTATTTATAGCCATGTGAAAAGGTGCTCCAAATCACTATTGATCAGAGAAATGTAGATTAAGACAACTCTGAGATATCACTACATATCTGACAGATTGGCTAAGGTGACAGGAAAAGATAATGATGAATGTTGGAGGGGATGTGGGAAAACTGGAACACTGATACATTGTTGGTGGAACTGTGAAGGGATCCAATCCTTCTAGAGAGCAATTTGGAACTATTCTCAAAAAGTTATCAAACTGTTCATATCCTTTGATCCATCAGTGTTACTACTGGGCTTATATCCCAAAGAGATCTTAAAGGAGGGAAAGGAACCCACATGTGCAAAAATGTTTGTGACAATCCTCTTTGTAGAGACAAGAAACTGGAAACTGAGTGGATGCCCATCAATTGGAGAATGGCTGAATAAATTATGGTATATGAATGCTATGGAATACTGTTGTTCTGTAAGAAACAACCAGTATACACACACACACACACACACACATATAAACACACACATATATATATATATATATATATATACATACATATATATGCATATACATATACATACACACACACACACATACACACATACATATATATAGACACATACAAATTTACCAGAAAAATAGAAGTTCAGGTTCAGTTGTTAGAAAGTCCTGAAAATCTACAAGTTCATTGAATATCCATTTTTTCTCATGCAATATTAAAGATAATTTTTCTGGATATGATCTTTTTGGCTGCAGGTCTAGCTCTTTTGATTGTCAGTAGATGTAATTCCAGGACCTGCAGTCTTTTATTGTGATGACTGATAATTCCTGTACAAGTCTAATTATAGGTCTGGTATATTTGAATTGATTTTTTTTCTTTTTTCTTGAAAAATTTTCTCCTTGATCTGGGAGTTTCTAAATTTGGCAATAAGGTTCCTATCATGTTTTCCACAAAGAATCTCTTTGAGATGGTAATAGGTGGATTTTTTTTATTTCTATTTTCCCCTCATATTCTATCACTCCAGGACAATTTTCTTGGATTATTTCTTGCATTTTTGGGTGCATTATTATTTATTTTGGTCACAGCTTTCAGGCAGTTCCATTATTCTTTTATTTTTTCTTCTTGATCTGTTTTCTAGAATTATTGTTTTTCTGATAAGATGTTTTACATTCTGCTCTATTTTTTCCATTCTTTATAATCTGTGTTAATATTTCTTGGTCTGTCATATCTTTGCTGGCTTCCCCTTGCTCAATTCTAATTTTCAAAGAGTTATTTTCATCTTTAAAGCTCTATCTCCTTTTCTAGTTGGTTAACTTTTTTTCATAACTTCTTTTTCTTGGATGGTTTTTATTTAATTTTTTAAAAGTTTTTCTTCAGTGTCTCTCATTTGATTTTTAAATATTTTTTTTGAGTTCTATAAATTCTCTCTGGGCAGGGAGCCATTTCACATCACTCTTTGGGCTAGAAGCTTTTTTTTTTTTACTTCTGTATTCTTCTTTGAAAATGAACCCCATTTTTTCTTCCCATAATATGTTTCTATGATGGGGTTCTTTCTTCTTCGCCAATCATTTATTTATTTTGCTGAGGCAAGTGGGATTAAATGACTTTCCCAGGGTCACACAGCTAGGAAGTGTTAAGTGTCTGATGCCATATGTGAACTCAGGTCCTCCTGACTTCAGGGCTGGTGCTCTGTCCACTGCACCACTTAGCTACCCCCCAATTCACTTTTTTAAATAAGAAGTATTAATGTAGGCTACTCTAATCCTGGGGTGGGAGAGTAGTGTCTCTGGCTTCACTTCAGCTCTCCCCTCTGACCAATAACCCCAAACCAAGAGCTCCACCCTTTAGCAAATGCCTGCAGCTTGCAGCATCTCTGTCCTTCTTTCTCTGCATTCTCTGATACTGGTTCCTTCATGCTTAGGGCTATATATCTCCAGCACAGCTCGGCCTAGTGTTCCTATTCAGCGTAGGTTCACTCAGTCTTCCAGGACTCAGACCCATATTCCATGAACTGGGTGGGAGGTGACAGTTTCTGTGGTTCCTGCTGAGACTCCAGCTGTACCCAGCTAACCCCAGAGCTCTCCATTTGTGGAGCCACCCAGGAGGTTTTTGCACTTGAAATGAGTTAATTCCAGCTCCCAGATATTTCTTCAGATCTTCTTGGGTTGTATCAGGAGGACCTCCAGATCTACTCGAAGTTTTCTTGATTTTTCATGAGTCTATGTTCTCCCTGAGGTGCAAATTTATTCTATTTCTGGGGGGAATCAGGAGAGCTTGAAATTTACCAACCTATTAAACCATCCTCCTAGAAGTCTCTCCATTTGTTTTTTGCTTTAATTAAGTACAAACTGAGAAGCAATTGATTACTTTTCTTAGGATGACTTTGAGGATATTTTATTATTCTTATTGATTGTATTTCTTAGTATCATTTTTGTGTGCTTATCATTCTTGCATTTTAAAAGATGTTCACTTATTGTAGTTATATATTTGGGGTTACTAGGGACCTACAGACCCTCAAATCCGACTCCCTCATTTTACAGATGAGGAAACTGAGGCACTGAAAAGTTAAATGAGTTGCCTAGAGTTATGTAGCATAAGTGTCTGAGGGAGGATATGAAAGCAGGTTTTTTTTTAATCTCCCTATTCAGTGCCTTATCCAATGTGATTTTTAGTCCCCTAGCCATTGTATGGTTTAAAAAATATATATCTTATGCAAATTATTATGAGTTTAATTGTATAGTTAAGTTGATTATGATTTTGAAATGTCTTCTGTTGTATGAAATAATTGCTGAATAAAATTGGATATTCATGTAGCAAAATTCCTACAGTCAGGGAAGTAGGGTACCAATGGAACCCCAAATTAAGATAGAAATGGAATCAGTGATAACTATGCTAATTGTTAAAATGCAATTATAGGACAGCTAGGTGGCACATTAGATAGAGTACCAGCCCTGAAGTCAGGAGGACCTGAGTTAAAATATGGCCTTAGACACTTAACACTTCCTAGCTGTGTGACCCTGACCAAGTCACTTAACCCCAATTGCCTCCCCCCCCCAAAAAAAATACATTTATAAGAGGCATAGAACTGAGAAAAGCAGTTCACTTCTCACACATGAGTTTTTGTGATATTGTAGTAGCAATAATTAAAATAAGTAGCATACATTTCTATAGAACTTCCTGATTTTCAAAGCACTTCCAAACAATAATTTTATGCTGGAAGTAATGTAAATCTTATCATCTTCACTTCACAAATGAACTGGGACAAATCAGTTGGAAAGAACAGATGAAAATAAATTGGAGGGAAAGAAAGAAAATGAACATGAAAGAAAGAAGTAGAAAAAGAATAAAAAAGAAAAGAAAGAAAAAAGAAAAAAAGGAAGGACAGTGTGGTAAAGAAAAGAGAAGGAAGAATAGAAGGAGAAAAAAAAAGAAAGAATTATGGGCAATCATTATAAGACAAGAGATCACATCTGAAACTGTATGAGACAAGATATACTTGGAATAAATGCCATACCATCAAATTGAATTTATTGAACATATATATTTGAATGATTTATATTTTCTAGATGAACTATGAAATGTCATTTAAGTTATTTCAAGTTTACAAAATAGATTCTTTCTTCACCCTGAAAATTTACTGAAGATGTTTGAGCCTGGTCAGTAATATTAGAGAAAAAGACAAAGTTCAAATTTTATAATTAATGTCACAATTACAGAAGTAGCCCATGGGAAAGGTCAATGTGAAATAATTGAAAATTCTGGGGGTTTTATCCCTAGGAGATTGAAAGACCAAATATACAATTAAAAACCTAATTCAGTCCAATTGACATTTTATTTGACCATTTAAATAGTTAACCTTCTTTTACTATGATTTTATATAAATCTTACAATTGATAATTAACTTTTCTTAATTGTTTAAAGAATGTTTCAAGCTTAGCATGATAACTTTGTTTCACAGTGTATTTAATTATTTGGGTAAACCATTTGTGGAAATTTAGAGTTAGTAATTGTTGCTATTGTTTGTCCTTTGCTCTTAAGAGGGCTATGACATCAGGAAGGTGATGGCATAACTTGCAAGTGAATTGGATTTCAGTGCGAGGAGGGTTATGCAAAGTCAACAGTTTCACTCTCTCCTCTAAAGCACAACTATAAAATACTTGATTTTATAATTTTTTATTTTTGAGTTATAACATTTATGCAGAAATATCCTTTATGAAAATATGGACAAATAAGGAATGTCAAATGAAGCTTTTTAGTTCAAAATAATGGGAGATATAAAAACTGAAATCATAAGAGTGAACACAAATTATTATTTTATGATTGCTTCTAAATTTGTGTGTACATCAGAAGAAAAAGGAAGTTTTAGGAAATAGTAATTTCAAAAGATGAGATGATATCTAAGAGAAGGATTTGGATTGCTGGAGCATAGTTTAAGATTTATAACTAATGGACTTAGGGATGAAATATATTTAATCAGGTCCAATTAAAAAAATATGGAGATGGTTTCATGGAGATTTACAGACCTTATAAAAAGCTTCTTAAGGAAAAAAGGAAGCATGATGGAAAATATTTGACTAAAGATGAAGAGAGGGACAAACAAGTGATTTTAATGGTGGGAACATACTTCATATCACCCTATCATATAGGGGTAAAATGGATGATGATTTTAAGAAATGGTCATAGGCTTAGTATGAAGATATTTATGTAGTAGTGGTGGGAAATTTTCACTAACTGGACAGATTGAAATGGTTGTCTGTTAAAAACAAAACAAAACAGGGGCAGCTAGTTGGTGTAATAGATAGAGCACCAGCCCTGAAGTTAGGAGGACCTGAGTTCAAATCTGGCCTCAGAAACATAATACTTCTTGGCTGCGTCATCCTGGACAAGTCACTTAACCCCAGTTGCCTCAGTAGAAAAAAACCCCAACAATAGCGCAGTTGATGAATCTATGTCTTTGATAAATTTATTCTTCTAAAGGAACAGGAAGCAATAAACAGAATTGCTATTCCAGATCTTTTCCATACCAGTGAGGATGAAACTGTTGTCAAAGTAGAAATGATTGGAACCTTAGAAAGAAAAATTTGCTTCATCTTTGAGATCCTGAGGAGGCTGGCAGATAGAGTGTAAGACCACAAATAGGGGTCTTAAATTTTATATTGGACAAGAAGTGATAGAAAATGTTTTGGTATGTACACAATTAGTTGCCAAATTTTGCTCTTTTTACTTTTACAACATCTCTCATGTTTGACCCTTTCTGCCAGTCCACTCCCACAGTTATAGCTTTATCTTTATCCCCCTTTATCTGTAATATTGCATTAGTCTTGGACTTGATCTCCCTGCCTTTAATTATTCACTATTCTGATCACATAACTTTCTTTCTCCTTTCCATGCCTTTTTTCTGTTCCCCACTCATGATGCTCCATCTGCTTTTGCAATGGCCATACTGTATAGTGGGAATTCTTCTCCCTTTACCTCTACTTTTTCCTTTAAGATGCAGCTTAGAAATGATCTTCTGAATGAGACATTTCTTGTAACCCAGCCTTTCCCCACCTTGTGTTCTTCCTCCTAAACTATCTTGTATATTCGTAAATATAAATAATTATGTATTTGTGTAGACATTTATTACCTTCATATTTCTATATTATGTAATTTTATACTTGTATACGCATTGTTGCCCCACTTAGAATGCAAGTACCTTGTGAGTAGAAATTTTTTCATTTTTTATGCTGTTTCTACAATGCCTAGTAGATGTTTCAAAATAGTTATTAATTGATTCATTGTTTCTTGATAGACATAAGACAGCATTATTTAATATTTTTTCTACTAAGAAAAATGATATTTACATGGAGCAATTATAACAAAAATTGTTAAGAAGAAATTGAAATAAAATAGATAAATTAGATGAAATAAAAACTAGAAAGTGATAAGAGTATATTAATGTGTCCTTGATGAATTGAAGTTAGTGCTTTTGAGTGTAGAGAAAACACTGAAAAATATTATTGCTTCTCCCTATAAGTGATCTTAGAAGAATTATTAAAAATGAGAAAAGTTTTAATGTACTAAAAATTGACAAATGTTTTCAAAAGAAGGAGAAAGGTGGTATTTTCCAACTCTAAGTAAGTGGTCTTAAAAGTTCTTGACTATTGTTAAAATAATGACTTATGGAATCAGCTAGATGGTGCAGTGGATAGAATACCAGCCCTAAAGTCAGGAAGATCTGCATTCAAATCTGGTTTCAGACACTTAATACTTCCCAGTCCCTTAATCCCAATTGCCTCAGCAAAAGAAAAAAATTTACTTATGAGCATTTAGAATGGAAAATGATAACCATAAAGGATTATAGTAGATTTGTTAAAATAAAGTATTTTTCTTTTAAAATTTTCAACTGAAAGATTCTGTGGAGTCATAGGCTATATGTAACATATTTAACTGCTGAGAACCATATTGAAAACTTAAAATTTATGAGCATAATTTAATAATAAGCCACAGCTTAAAAAAATTTTTAATTCCACAAAAGTTGTCCTTTTTTTAAACAGACTATTTTTAATGGCCACATATAAGAAGCATCTCTTTATTTATATAATTTGTAAGATGTTTTAAGCTTATCCCTTAAGAATTTCTATAATAAAATCTCAAATTTATAGAGTACCTTGTACCTTTCTTCTGGAAAGTTCCATTGGGAGAAAATGCAAAAAAAAAAAATTTTTTTTTTATTTAATAGCCTTTATTTACAGGTTATATGCATGGGTAACTTTACAGCATTAACAATTGCCAAATCTCTTGTTCCAATTTTTCACCTCTTACCCCCCTCCCTAGATGGCAGGATGACCAGTAGATGTTAAAATATTAAAATTTAAATTAGATACACAATAAGTATACATGACCAAACCTTATTTTGTTACAAAAAAATCAATCTGTATTGTAATTGCTTGGGAAAGGAAATCAAAAATGTAGGTGGGGCATAAATAAGGGATTGGGAATTCAATGTAATGGTTTTTATTCTCCCAGAGTTCTTTTTCCGGGGATAGCTGGTTAGTTCATTACTGCTCCATTGGAAATGATTTGGTTGATCTTGTTGCTGAGGATGGCCTTTCCATCAGAACTGGTTCATATGAGTTGTTCAAATATAAATGATCTCCTGGTCCTTTTCACTCAGCATCAGTTCGTTAAGTCTCCCCGGCCCAAATTATCCTGTTTCATTTCTTCGAACAGTAATATTCCATAATACTTCACATTTATTCAGCCATTCTCCAACTGATGGACTATTCAGTTTCAGTTTTAACTAAAAAGGGCTGCCAAAAATTCGTGCACATACGGTCCCTTTCCTTCTTTATAATCTCTTTGGGATATAATCCAGTAAATTATCTGGATCAAAGGGTATGAAATTTAACTTTTGAGATAGTTCAAATACTCTCCAAAATGGTTGGATTCGTTACAACCCACCAACAAGCATCAATGTCCCAGTTTTCCCATCCTCCAACAATCATCATTATTTTTTCCTGTCATCTTAGCCAATCAAACAGGTGTGTGTTATCTTAGAGGTCTTAATTTGCATTTCTCATTAATAATGACTTGGGCATCTTTTCAATGACTGTGTTTCAATTTCTTCATCTGAGGTTTCTGTTCATATCCTTTGACCATTTTTCAATTGGAGAAGGTTTTTTTATAAATTAGAGTTAATTTCATATATTTTGGAAATGAGGCCTTTATCAGAATTTGACTTAAAAATATTTTCCCAGTTTTTGCTTCCCTTCAATCTTTTGCATTATTTTGTTTTACAAAAACTTTTCAGTTTGGTATAATCAAATTTTTCTATTTTGTGATCATAATGATTCACTTTTTGTCATAAAAGACCTTCCCCTTCCAAGGTCTGAGAGGTAAACTATCCTGTGTTCCTCTAATTTATTAATAATTTATTCTTTATTTTAGGTCGAACCCATTTACCTTATCTTGGTTAAGGCTTAAGGGATCAATGCCATTTCTCCATATTAGTTTCAATTTTCCCAGCAATTTTTATCAAACAGTAAGTTCTTATCCCAAAAGCTGGGATCTTTGGGGTTTTCAAAGCAGTTTATTTTTGACTGTTTTATCCTTAACCTAATCTATTCCACTGATCAATAATCTATTCCTTGCCAATCCAAATAGTTTTGGTAACTGCTCCTATAATATAATTTTAGATCTGGTACAATAAACATTCATTTGATTTTTTTTTTTCATTAATTCCCTTGAAATTTTGACCTTTTGTTTTCCATATGAACTTTTTTTTTATTTTTCTGGTCATTAAAATAGTTTTTGGGGTCTGATTGGAAGGCTAAATAAATAGATTAGTTTAAATTGTCATCTTTATTATATTTTGCCCATCCAAGGCATTTAATATTTTTCAATTGTTAGATGGAAAAAATAAATTTTTTAAAAATTTTTAATACTGTAAACAGTTAAGTAAATTAAAATTGGAGTAGAGACTATTTACTTAGAAATGTTATATCCTATTAATATTTTATTATAAGTTAATAATAAATATTGAGGTTTTTCTCCTTACCATTTAAATAGTTGAATGTTATAGGATTTTACAATGGTACTGGGAAAGAAGGTTTCTTGAAAAATGTCATTAAATCATTTTACCTTTACTCTTACTTAGTATTTGATTTTTTTAAAAAGAGAACTTATTATTCCCAAGTTTTCATATGGTATGTTGGATATTTTAAGGTAACATGGTATGTTAAATGACTAGCTTAGAAGTCTGGAAAGATTCAGTTCAAGTCTTAGCTCTCCCACAAGTTGACTCTGTGACCTTCAGCAAATCATTTAACCTCTTAGTTATAACAGGCAGTTCTCTAAGACCATAGATTACAAAACAATGACAGATCTGCTTTGATAGAAGATCTTTAGGGACATTCCAGTTTCCTAAACTGTAAGTGTCAAACTTTGTAACATTCTACAATGGACTTATTTCCCTTTTATTTCTCCCCCTCCCCCATCAGATCAAAATGTAACTGGGATATTTAACAAATAAAAATCAATAAAAAAATTTTTTTTTCAATGGAATTATTACACTGGTAGATCAGAGGATACCATAGAACTAAGACACTAGATTGCAGCAAAGTATTTAATAGTATCTCATTTTTAACTTAGGACAAAATGAGATGTGAATTATTGGGTAGCATTGTTATATGCATTTAGTACTAGTTGAATGACCGGACTAAAAAAGTAGTTATTAATATGTCAACATGCAAAGTAGCAGACAGAAATGAAGTGACTTGCCCAGTGTCACATAGCTAGTATTTGAGGCTGGATTTGAACTTTCATTTGCCAACCTACCTGGAATTGGATTAAGATCTATTTCATCTTATATTAATTTGTGTATTTTATATTTTTAAGGCATTCCTCTTTTCTGTTCTCAGCTTTGTTAGAATATAACTAAATTCTCCTGGAGTAGATATAGAAGAATGGGGCATCCTTCCTTTCATGTAGATATTTTCTCGTTTTGAGGGATTTCTAGGTGTGCTGTGATTTTTCATACTGTTCAAGTGTTTTCTTTGATTTACTTATCTCTCCTGCTTTATTGGGACAATTTACTCTTAGTCCTGTGCAATTTTCATTCATTTATGATTTTTTTGAAGTATTGCTCTGATTAAAAAAACCCACTGTGATTCTAATATAGTTACTTGACTCTGCCTTTAAATCCAAATCACCCCGGCTTTCACTGAATGGCCAATAATAGGACTCAGCCCAAGTCTTTGTTGCTTATTGTTTGGGCCTTGATAACTTAGAGTGAGTACAAAAAAATAGCAGTTGTTTTCTGTTCTGGTCAGAAACTCTGAGTCTTCCCCACCCCAGAATGATACTTTTGTGATGGTAAACTAGACCATCTTCTATCTCAATTCTTATCTAGCCCTTAGTCATTGAAAGGTCATTGTGTCAGACAAACTGAGACCTGGGAAAGGCCTTGATTTAAAAAGACCAATGTCATCCATTGTATCCTGGGTCATTGCCAGTTGTCTTCACTTTTTAATCTTGCCACTGGATTATAGAGGAGAAAGTGTAGTTGATGACTTTATGTAGCTATATTTCAATTGAATCCAATTCACTGGCAAGTCAAGGCATCATTCTTATGATGTCAAACCTCTTGAAGAATGAAGGATGAATGACAAAAACATCAGCAACAAAAAAACAACTGGAGTGAATTAGGGATTTATTTTTGTACTTTCAACATATTCATATTTATTAATGACTTCAGATAAGACATAGATGGCATGCTTCTTAAATTTGCTGAATAAAATACTGATAAAGACAACTAATACATGGGAAGGTAAAATCTGCATCCCAAACTATATGGACAGGTTACAATAAATCTTTGCTATTACCCTGGTATAAGTCCTTATTATCTTACACTTGGATTCTTGCAAAAGTTTGATAATTGATCTACCTGCTCAAGTATCTTTCTGCTCCAATCCATCCTTCAATCAGCTGTCAAAGTGATTTTTCTAAAGCAAAGATCTGATCATGTTGAAGTGGTTAGTGGCAATGCAGACAGTTTTGGGAATCCCCTCTGGTCAATCCAGGTCCAAAGTCTGACTGGGAAAACTGAAGTCTATTGTGTTGGCACTGAAGAAGCCAGCTTTGCTAGGGAGGCAGCCTTCTTAGTGATAAGGTCCTGAAAGAGAAATAACAAAAGGTTATCAATAAGAAGAAAGTCTCTTCACAAGGGGCAGGAATCCTGGTAGGCAGCTAGGCCAAGAGGAGAGAGAGGTCCCTTGGCAAAGCATACTACTTTGGATTTCTGCAAAGTTATGAGTTTAAAATTGTCTTTTTTATAAGAGATCTGAGACTGGGGTTTCTATTGAATGAGATTCCTTCAATGTTGTCACTGTATCCAGGCCTAGATTTCCAGTTGAATGAGACCACTTAAGTTATACCAGGTACAGATCACTAGCTGAATGAGATCACTTAAGTTCCAGCTAAGTAGGAGTGGTCCTGGACTAATTTTCAACTCAATAGAAGGTGATGCTAGTTACCACCAAGATAACAGAATGAAGCCACTTATCTTGATTCCCTGAGGTGGGCCTCTCCCAGAGGAGAGTTTCTCAGAGTTCACCCCATGACTTCCCCCCAAAATCAGGGAGAACAGTTTCAGGGTTCACCCCCATCAATGTCATACATACCCCAATTTAATTAACTCCAGTGGCTCCTCTTTACTTGCAGAATCAAATATAAAATCTTCCAGTTGACTTATAAAGCCCTTTAAAACCTGGCTTCCTACCTTTCCAGCCTCCTTGCACCTTACCTCCCTTTATTTGTTCTGAAACCCAATGCTCCTTGCTATTTTCACACAAGGTACTCCCAATTCTGTGTATTTTCAGTGATTGGTATCCATGTATAGAGAATTCTTTTCTCATTTCTTCCTCCTGGCTTCCCTGGATTCCTTTAAGTCTCTGCTAAAATGACATTTTCTGCAAGAAACCTTTCGCAGTCTGCCTTGATGTAGTGATTTCCCAATGAGATTATCTCTAATGACACACATATGTGTGTATATATACATATATACATACACCCAAATGTATAGATCTATGTACATATTCATATGACATGTGTAAACACATGTGTGTACCATTTATACTATATATGGTGTATATGTATATATGGTATATCTTTATGTATATATGTACATATACATATACACATGCATATATATATATATAAATACAAATACACATTTAAAAAAAGAAAGTACATAGTTGTTTATATATCATCTCTTCCAATAAGATTGTACCATGAACTCCTTCAAGAAAGGAGATATTTTAATCTTTGTATCCCCAGCATTTAGCATAGTAACTGGCACATAACAAATAATAAATACTTCTTGGCTTAACTTAGTAAGATAATATTCAGTAGTGATATATGTAAATCCTACCTATATTCTATTTTCCAGAAATGAAGCTTTCAAATATAGTCTAGAATAATAGATAGCTAAATAATAGTTTATGTGAAAAAGAGATGAGAATTTTACTGAATATCAACATAACTGCGAGTCAATAGTGTTAAATAGTAATAGGGACTAGAATTATGATTTTATCATTAGAGGAAACTCCCAGATGAGGAAAATCTCTCTACCAATGAAAGTCAGTAGCTTCTCTATAACTTAGCGTCTGAGAGAGTTGCTTGCAACACCAAAAGTGGTCACACAGCCAGGATAGGTCAGATCTGGGACTTCAGCAGAAGGCTTCCAGGCTTTGAGACCCATACATTGTTAACACAGTCAATAATCACTTGTCAATAGTGTTAAAAGACAACGTTCCCCTTCTCCCTCCAGTTAGTTCTAGTTATTTTATTAATATAGTGGCTGACATTTACATAGAGCTTTAAGGTGGGCAAAGGATGTTGTTCTCTTACATTTTATTTTATTTGATCCTTATAATAAACCCTGTGAAGTGGATTTTATCTCCATTTTACAGATGAGGAAACAGGTTTAGACAAGTAAAATAACTTTCCAAGGTTCACCCAATTAGTACCTATCTAAGGCAAGTTTTAAATTCAGGTTCAAATGAAAAAAGTTACAGTTTTGTTCTATAATACCATGGTTAGACACCATCTGGAATATTATGCTTAATTCTAGGTATTTTATTTGAGAGAGAAGACTAATGAAAAAAGAACATATTTTTGAGAGTAGTTAAACAGCTAGACATTTTTTTTTAACACAAAAAGAAAACCATTTGAGGTACTTAAGGAAGACAAGCTTTTTTAAAAGAGCACTTATTGAGGGGACATCATATACACCCTAACATATTTAAAACTACGTCATGTAGAAGAGTTATTAGTTATGTTTGGCTTAGCTCAAACTAAGACTAATAGGCATCAGATACAAAAAGGAGCAATTCAGGTAAATATTATGAGTTCTGTAACATTGAGAATTTTGTCTGCAGAGATAATCAATTCCCTATGGCTAAAGGACTTCAAGAAAAGGTTGGATGACTTCCTATCAGGCATGTCATTCTTCAACTCAAAACACTTCAGTTGGTTTGGGATATAATACAAACTCCTCTTTTTGGCACTGTTTAGCTCTGGCATTTTGCACATTATATACCTTAGTGAATCCTATTGTGAGGAATTAACTGATTGAAGAGGCCCTCATGGGAATATAGCCTTAAATTATGCTTTAATTGTGACTTGAGACTTTATAATAATAATTGGAGCTATAGCTAAAAGTTGCAAGTGATTGTCCCAACCTATTTCCCAATACTTCTTAATTACCATTTAAGTACTTCTTTTAAAGGTGATGATGGCTTTGGATTCTCTTACTTTCACTCTTTTGTTTATGGGTTAGATTTAAAAAATTAGAATGTAAATCTGGAATCCCCCAAACAATGGGAGAAAGATCAAGGTGGAGGTTTGGGCTTCTGTGTTCAGGCTATTTAATTTGGTGTTTTGCAGTTTATGCTTTTCCCTCCCTCCACTGACAAAGCACCTTATGAGATGGAA
Organism: Sarcophilus harrisii; assembly: GCF_902635505.1. Lineage (NCBI taxonomy): Eukaryota > Metazoa > Chordata > Mammalia > Dasyuromorphia > Dasyuridae > Sarcophilus > Sarcophilus harrisii. The sequence goes on from NC_045426.1 coordinate 477,832,981, forward strand.
GATACAACTACATTTTTCATAAGATCTTAATAAAACCCCTTTTACTTTTTTCTTATTCTGAGAATCTCTGATTGTTTTTGTGAATGATATCCTCCCACACAATTTGGGGGCTCATCCAGGATATTTCCTGATCATGAGGTGTATCTCCTGTACAGAATCCTTGGGCAGACATTTTCCAGAAAGTTCTATGGTGGTCCTTGGACTCAGCTCAGGAACTCCCTCTCCAATCTGGTAAACTCCGGAAGAGAGACACTTGAAGAAAGCAAAAATAGAAGTGGGCCAACAAAGGTAGAGCATTAATTTGGCCCAGGAGATAAACCAGGTGAACAAAGTAGAGCCAAAAACTGGTGGGGGGAGGAGAGACGCTGCCAAAAGCTAGTTTGGTGTCTGGGGATTTGGGAGAATTTAGGCAGTTAGAAGACCCCCATTTCTCTTTGATGTTGGACAAAAATCCTAGGTGGTTCAAGTCCATAAGTATTCTATTTTCCTTTGGTAAAATCAGGTGAGTCCTCCATTAGAGAGGACAAGATACTATGAATCATGGGAAAGGAACATTCTAAAGTTGCTGGCTCTAAGAACTTGTATAATATACAAAAAGGTAGCCCTCTGGATGATAGTCTTAAGAATTGGGAGAAAGTATCAAAATGTACAGGGAAGGACAAAAAGAAAATAATTAAAAACTGTTGTTTTGTTTGAGCAGGCATCCCACCCAGAGGAGATGTTTTCTGGCCAAGGTATGGATCTGCCAAGATCTGGGTAAACCAAAAATTGAATGAGTACATAAATTCAAAAGCTGTCATTGGGATGCCCAAAACCTGCAGGAGGCAATCTTAATCCAGTTTTATCCCTTGGCCTATATACCCTTGCACACTACTCCTTATTTGTTGAAAGACAAATAAGTCTGTCCTGTGCCACCCACTAACAGGAGGAAGACCCCTGGGAATCAAATCTATTCAGGTGGACTTTACTGAGCTGCCTTTGGTGGGTTGCCTCAGATATCTGCTTGTCACAATAGACCATCTGATCTCATGGGTAGACTTTCCCAGGACCCAAAATACTAGTAGAGCTGTTAGATCTCATTGGAACAAATTATTCCCAAATACGGGATGATGGAGAGGATAGACTCAATCAGAGGATTCAATTTACCTCTAAAATTCTCCAGTCCCTGGCAAAAACTTTGGATATTACCTGGGAGTTTCATACACAGATAAAGTGGGGAAAATGAACCAGATCAAGAGACAGTTCACTAAATTAATGTTAGAATATTTCCCTCTGGTACTCTTGAGAATTGGGACCAGGAAACTGAATGGATGTCCATCAGTTGGAGAATGGCTGAATAAATTGTGGTATATGAAAATTATGGAATATTACTGTTCTGTAAGAAATGACCAACAGGATGATTTCAGAAAGGCCTGGAGAGACTTACACGAACTGATGCTGAGTGAAATGAGCAGGACCAGGAGATCATTATATACTTCAACAACAATACTAGATGATGACCAGTTCTGATGGATCAGGCCATCCTCAGCAACGAGATCAACCAAATCATTTCTAATGGAGCAGTAATGAACTGAACTAGCTATGCCCAGAAAAAGAACTCTGGGAGATGACTAAAAACCATTACATTGAATTCCCAATCCCTATATTTATGCACACCTGCATTTTTGATTTCCTTCACAAGCTAATTGTACAATATTTCAGAGTCTGATTCTTTTTGTACAGCAAAATAATGTTTTGGTCATGTATACTTATTGTGTATCTAAGTTATATTTTAATATATTTAACATCTACTGGTCATCCTGCCATCTAGGGGAGGGGGTGGGGGGGGGTAAGAGGTGAAAAATTGGAACAAGAGGTTTGGCAATTGTTAATCCTGTAAAGTTACCCATGTATATATCCTGTAAATAAAAGGCTATTAAATAAAAAATAAAAAAATAAAAAAAAAAAGAGAATTGGGACCAAATCCCAGAAGAATATTGAATTATGCTCTTATGAACTCCTCTTTGGACATCATTTTCTGGGAAAAGGAAAGGGAAACTGGGATCCCATATTTGACAGTAGAGATACATTCCTCAGAAATTATGTATTCTCTGGTAAAACATTTGACTGTGTTGCAAAATAAAGGGCTGATTGCTCACACTTCACTACAATTTCCTGTACACAAATTTCAGTGTGGGACTGGGTATTGATCCAGACTTGGAAAAAGGAAAAATTCACTCCCTCCTGGCAGAGACCTTTCCAAGTCTTGCTGACGTAAAACACCACTGTGAGGACCAAGGAGAAAGGCTGACACTCAGATTATGGGGCCATAAGGACCAGTTACCATTCCCAGAAAGTGAATTGTGAATTCAAACCCACACAGTGACCCCCCACTGGGTGGATATAAGAGCCTTTAAAATAAGTTTGTGATCTGTTTCTTTTAGCATTTCTGTTGTTGCTGACTTTAGTGATAGACATTTTTACTCTAATTGCTAGGGCCCAAATGGTTGGGGTGATAGATGGCCTCATATAGAAGTTGGGGCTACAGGAGGACCCCAATAGAAAAAAAAGGACAAATCAGGTCAAGAGGGATTGGAGATTGAGAATAAGCTGGTTGAGGAAATGGTGTGAGAAGTCTTCAAAGGATGAATAAAAAATGGAGGGATTGTGAGGAATTAACTGAGTGAAGAGGATCTCTTGGGAATATAGCCTTAAACTATATTTTAATTGTGACTTGAGACTTGATAATAATAAATGGAGCTTTAGCTAAAAGTTGCAAGTGATTGTCCCCTCCTATTTCCTACCATCTCTTAATTACCATTTAAGTACTTCTTTTAGAGGTAATGATGGCTTTGGATTCTCTTAAGAGTTTATTACTTGTATTTCCTTGTTTATGGGTTAGATTGCAACAATTAGAATGTAAGCCTGGACTCTCCCAAACAATGGGAGAAAAGGCCAGGCTGGAGGGTTGGGCTTCTGTATTCAGGCTATTTAATTTGGTGTTTGCAGTTTATGCTTTGCACTCCTTCCACTGACAAATACCTTGTCAGATGGAAGATGCCTTTTCTCCCTTTCTCTGTTTTCTTAATAACCCCCTTTTTGCTTTTCCTTACTCTGAGAGTCCTGAATTGTTTTCATGGATGATGCTGTCCCACACACTATGCTATAGTCAATTTGTCATAGAACTCTGTATTCCCTTTCCCATGTCATTAAGAAGTTACTTTCTTCTCATATCTATCTGTTACAAACTCCTACTTTTCTTCAAGGCTCACCTCCAACTACAGATTCCAGGAAGCCTTTTCTGACCTTTGTTGTTGAGTTATTCAGTCATGTCCCATTCTTTTTGACCCTGGGAAGCATAGAACATCAATACTGTCCATGGCCTTTTTTTGGCAAAGATATTAGAGTAATTTGCTATTTCCTTCTTCAGTGGATTAAGGGAAACAGAGGTAAAATGACTTATGAAGGGTAACATAGGTAATCAACTTCTAAAACTGCATTTGAAATTCAGATCTTTATGATTCTAGTGTTCCTTCCACTGAGCCACTTAATTGCCTCTACTTTCTGATTCATTTGGTTATTAATGTCTTTTCCCTGTTATTGTCATGTATACATTTATCTATTTATATGTTGTTCTTCCCCCATTAAAATATAACCTCCCTCAATCTAAGTTTTGCTTTTTTATCTTTAGCACAATACCTTATACATAATACTTCTTAAACCTTTTTACATTGAATGCAGAGGGAATTACCGCAAAGGATTATGTTGTAGACAGTTAAGTGGCTCAGTGGATAGAGAACTGAATCTGGAGTCAGAAAAACTCATCTTCATGATTTTAGATGTCCTCAGACATTTACTAGCTATGTAACCCCGGCAAGTCATTTAACCCTGTTTGCTTCTGTTCCTCATCTATAAAATGAGCTGGAGATGGAAATGGCAAACCACTCTAGCATCTTTGCCAAAACAATCCCAAATGGGGTTACAGAGAGTCAGACACAACCGAAAAATGACTTGACAATAAGAAGGATATATTGTTTCCTTCCAACATTAAGATTCTGGGATCCTGCAATTCTATGGTAATTAGGATTTTATATTTGTCTCTGTTAAAAGTTTCAAGGTCATTGATTATTTCCTATTAGGTCATAAGTATCCTATCATTCTGATGAGGTGTGAGAATTGGGGTGGGAGATCCCCTATGGTTGGAGCTGCAGGTCCTATGTGAAAGAATTCACAAACCTGAAATCTGTGGCAAAAGGAATTTTATTTCCCCTAAGAAGCCAGCTTGCTAGGAAGTCAGCCTTCTTAGTGAGCAGGGAATAGGTAAAGGTGGGTTACACTGAGAAGAAAATGTCTTTAACAGTGGGCAAGGTCCTGTTAGGATGTCTGGGAAGATTCAGAATTCAGAGTTGTCTTTTATTATCCCTCTGAGTTTTGGGGCTTCAATTCAATTCAAAATTGAATGAGGTTACCTAACTGGGAGTTTGAGCCACTCAATGTTGATTATGCCCCAGGCCTAGATTTCCAGTTGAAAAGAGATTATTTATCTTGGGAATTTCCCTTGTGAACAGAAGGGTGTGGCCCCTCCCAAAAGGCTGGGAGAGCTTGAGACCTCTAATCACCCTTCTTTCATAGATTAAAAGGGACATAGTTTCAGGTTCCCCTCAAAGGTTAAAGGAGACACAATTTACATCAATTCCTTGCTTTTTTCTTGTTTCCTTTTTTTTATGATGATTCTTCTTTCTATGTCCACTGTTAATTCTCCATAGTATCTAGTATTTCTATTTTATCTGGGCATTTCAATGTAAAACCTTAATCAGGTCAAAAAAAAAAGTTTCCTACTAAACACATCCTTGTTGAATTACAGGACCCTTTTTGTTGGTGTTTCTTTTCTCAAAACACAGCCAGGTGATAAAAGAGTTCAGATCTTTTATTGTGTCCTTTAATATAGCCCGGTTAGCTCAGAGGTCTATCTCTCTGCTTGGTTCCAAGAGATCTTGCAGCTTTGTCCTTTATTGCCTCCAGCTGGACTCTGACCCGTGGCTTCTCAATCTCCAACTGAGGTGAGTAGGCTTCTGTATCTTCCAGAGTGCTCTGTCTCTGACCCCAGTCGATGTTCCCCAGAAAACTCTCTCAAGTAGACTCTCTCAAGAAAACTCTTAAGAAAACTGACCCCAAGCTCCAAGAGCTTCCTGTTATATATGATCTCCCAAAGATTAACTCCGCCTTCTGGAGGGAGAGGGATTCTGGGTTATCTCCCAGAGTGCTCTCTGGCCCTAAGGGAGGTGTGAATTCGGTGTTTCTTTCTAAACCCTGAACTTTCCCAAACATGTGAACTCCATTGAGTACTTAGATATTTATGAGCTCTCTAAAGGTGTGAACACAAGCATTGTTTCCATCAGTTGTACTTAGTACCTTGTTTCAAGTTCTGACCCAAAATATCTTCTTCTAAGATCAAATCAATCATATTGAACCATGCTAAATTAGATAATTATTGTTTCTATCAACTCTAATGGCTTAACATTTTGTAAAGATTCCAACACCTTTTTCTCTCAACAGAGATTTTTCATTCTAATATTGTAAGTTTTTTCTTTAATGTTTTAACTTAGATAAAAAGAGAAGTATAAAATTTGTATTACTTTACTACCAATTTAACATACGATTTCTTAGCTTACTTTCTACTCTTAAAATATATGGACTATGATCAATAAAACATTTGTAGTCATCAAAAAGCTAGGAGTTGTATTCTTGTCATGTTTTTCTTTTTCTTCCTTTTCTATCTTAGTTAAATGTTTATATTGTATTTTTTTTTGCCTAACACATATATATTCTCTCCCTTCAAAGAGCTTACAATTTCCCTACACAAACAATGCTTGTAATATTTGAAGTAATTAAAAACAATACATGTCTCTCTATAATTGCTAGTGATCGATCCTGGTTATTACTCTCCAGAAGGAAAATCATGTCACTGGATTTTAAAGAACAAACCATATCAATAAAATCTAATTGTCCTTTCAGTCCACTCCAAAATGAACATAATAAACATCATACATGATATAGCATAATTTCAGGAAAGCATTTAGGACCAAGTATCTCACAGGAGCTTATTTGCCAAATTAATTCCAACTGGATAAGATTCAAACACGGTCACAAGGTTCGAAATCTGAATGAAGGATTCAAAACAAAGGGTAATGAAACATTTCAAGGCAAAGGAAAAATGTCTCTTATGGGGTTTTATTGTCTGTCTTATTTAACATCTGTATTAATTGTAGAAGGAGTAGTCATGTTAATTAAACTCACAGATGACACTAAATTAGTAGGTATTGCAAACACCTCTGGGACCCTGGTAAGTTTCACAAAGAAAAATGGAAAATGGTAGTTATACTGAAGAGCATAGAGAAAATTTAAAATTATCCAAAAGAATATTCCAAATTTCTCGTATCCATTCTTCCTGTTTCCTTCAATCCAGAAAGCTCTTCTTATTTTAAGCTGGTTTAATAGTTGTCTTTTGAATTTCTTAAGATGCATATTCAGTTCATTACACCTGACAGACTCACTATTTCTGCATTTCCATATTTATTTTCAATTTTTTTCTGCCCTAATACATGGTCAGTTTTTTATAAAATTCTATCTGATGCTGAAAAAAAGCACATATTTTTAGCAGATTCATGTAGAAAATGTCATAAGTCTGTTAGGTGTAACTTTTCCAGCAGTGCATTTAATTCTAAAATTTCCTTTTTGTTTATCTTTATGGGCTAGAAGGACATTGAAGTTTTCTGCCACTATCATATTACTTTTTCTTCTTGGAGTTCAGATATTTTTCCTTTATGAATTGTTAGAATTGGTTTATCATTCATAGTTACTTTCTTCATAATATAGTTTTGTTGTTCATCATTTTTAATGTTGTAAATATTTGTGCTTTGTGTGAAAATGATTGCAATTCTTGTCTTTTTAGATTTACCTAATAAAAAAGCAAACTCTTTCCCAGTCCCTCATTTTTATTCCTTATGCATCTTTGTTTTTAAAGTGTTTCTTATATTATAACAAATCATGAGCTTTTCTTTTCTTACCTACTCTTTCTTTTTCATTTTATTGGATTGTTTAATCTATTTGCATTTAAAGTTATGAGTTCAATTTATATTTTCCTTTAGTCACCTGCATTATTATTGTTTTTTCTAAATTAATTTCCTTGTTACTTGTGCTTCAAAACTGTCGCAACTTCCATCCACACTGGGCAATCCAAATTTCATAGGCCTCAGTAATTTCTGTTCTTGATGACTGCTTACGGAACAGAACTATCTTGAACTGAGCATTAGGTTCTTTCCCTCAGGTTTACACAGTTGTCCTATATGTGTGCATATGTGTGTGGGTTTTTCTGGTGTATATATGTACAACACACATGCACACACATGTACACTATACACATATTTACAACATATATGTATATGAACATGTACACATGTGCATATACACATATGCACACATACACACATATACACTCATACATATATGTGTACTTGTTTATGTACATGTTTCTCCAATAAAATATAAGCTTGTCTTTGAGGACATAGACTATGTCATTTTTTCCACTATGTTCTTAGCACAGTATCTAATACATAGCACATAGTTTAGAATTGCTTGTTGATTGATAAAATGGGATTTCCATTAAAAATTAGTTTGGAATATTGGAAAACTACTACATTTACATAGAATTCCAGTCATTGAAGGTTAAATGAAGATACAAATAAGAAAAATTACACATTTAGATTTAAAAGGACCTTGGGAATCCCATTTTAGTCCGGTGTATTTTATTTTATAGATGAAGAAACTGAGGCTCAAAAAAATTATAAATATAGTATCCCTCTGGGCTGATACTTAGAAAGAAATTGCTACTCCCAGATTTAAGGATCAAAGGATACTCTCTGGGCACTCATTCTTATTTCTATAATTCGTGTATGCTTTCTATTAGATACAATTAGTCCAAAGGAAAAGCATTTGCTAAGCTAGCAATAAGATAAGTTGTTACAAAATATTATCCTCAATCTCTTATATTGAATAAACATCTCTGGGAAAAGTGGAAGATACAGAGTATCCTTATAGTTGAATGCACACATAGGGGACAAATTCTTCCAGAACTGAAAGGTTTCACATTTTTTTCTCTCATCATGGAGTTCTCATGAAGCTCTCTCTTGGGACCAACATTTCCTCTGGGTGAATTGCTCAACTGGATTCCCAGATTCTGCTCTGCTAAATAGAGTCACTCTGTGTTGCCAAGCTTAGATTTCTCTTGCATCTAAGGACGGCTCTCTTTTTTACTACCAAAGATCATGTTCTTTGAGACTATATCCAAGGATGTTTCAAGAATGTAGTTCTCTGCTTCCTCAGCTATGCCTCAATGTCTATAATTGGGTCTATAACTACTGGGTAGCATATCTCCCAAGTAAGTAGCTCCTCCGCTAGATGCAGTAGTTGATATGGAGTAAAGTAAAAGTAAAGTAAAATCTTCTCCCCCCTCCCCCCTTCTCTTTCTGCCACACTGATAATAGATACAAGGATAATACCTATAACTGTTCCTAGGGAGCCTAGCCAACCTTGTACTTTTTAGCTGTTTATCTGCTTATTTTTAAGGATCACTTAGAAGCATAGTCATTCATTGTTCATCCAATTGCATTATTCCTTTCCTACTCATATTTTATAACAGTACAATTCAATATTAATACTTGTTAAGAGTAATTTAATGCCTTATCATCTGTAATTATATCTTGATGTAGTCATCAGCACTCTTCAGTGAAGGGGAATCTTATTTTCTCCTTTATATAACTAAGTTTTCCAAAGTCACATAATTAGTAGCAGACCTGTTTTTTTTAAATCTCTAAATCCATTGATTTTTCTATGACATGATTTTACACAGCCCATACTCCATATATTTTCTAATATTTTTTAAAAAATTTCACCAAAAAGGATTGCTTCAGGCTAATTACTCTTAGAAAATTAATCAAATTCAATGATTAAGACCATTTTCCTTCTATCTATCTTTTCTCTTTAATTTGTATCCCTCACCTTTTCAGATCTAAATGTCTTTCCTTGAAAATGGATACTATTATATGGAAGTAACAATAATGTATGCAGACATATTTTAAAATTTTGTCTGCATTATAAACATTTCATTCATCAGTTTTTTAAGTTTAGAGAATCAACAAAACAACTGATACAGGCCTGATTTTTTTTTTATTGTTGTTGTTTTGGCATTTGCCAGTTGCCTTGTTGTAAATGCTCACACTGAAAATTTAACAATCTGCTCCTGAGAACCAGTTCGAATTGGCTCCAGCATACTCCTGCTACTATTTCTGCTTTTCATTTTGTGGTCTCAATCTCTCTTGACACATTTCTCAATTTTAATTTCTCAAATGCAATCTCAATTAATTCATTTCTTTCCCTTTTCTGAAATTATACCTGATTTTTTTTTCAAATTATGATGGGGATTGATCATAAAATTAATTGTGAAAAGACAGGACATCATCAATTAAATTATTTTAGTAAATCCCTGGGGAACCATTTATATACAGTGACATTTAAATGTTTTAAGGGTAAACAAACGATTTTGTAGAAATGAATCTTCTAAAATATATTGTTTGTTCCTTTTAGACTATAAAATATCAGGTTTTATGGAGGTGCGCAAAGTTGTGACCATATAGGGCAATAGAGTGAAAGGATTTCAATTTTGCAACTCATTTGAGGAATGTGGACACACAATTTGGATTATGCAAGGCAAAAAAAAAAAAATTCTTTGTGTTCTGAGTTAGATATATTGATTATTTACATTGATTAAGAGAACAGAAACATTTCACATCACTTCATTTTGTATTTATATAGACAAGGCCTCAGGATCAATATGACTAATTATGTAAGGCAGCATTTTGGTATTTTAAGTAGTTTCTATATTCATATGTCTCTAATACAGCTCTATCATTTATCACTTCTATTTCTACTGCAACAACTCTATTCTAAGTCTATTACTTTTCAGTAGATTCTTGTAATTATTACCCAAGTCTCTATTCTTTTTCACTGGATGTAAGATGGCAGCAACAATCCATGCAGAAGAAAGAGCAATAATTATTGTGAAAAACACAATTCCTGGTCAGTAATCCTTAAAAGTTTGTGGAAAACTAGAGAAATGCCTCAAGATTGAAAAAGAAAGGGTTTGGATTTTTTTAAAGACATCTTTTTTTTTTTTTTTTTTTAAGAAAATGCAATTTGCAAACTGTAGGCCACAGAGCTTGACTTTGATTCCCAGAAAAATTGTTGAATATACATTAAATGGAAAGATAGGGACATATACAAAAAAAGGAATCACTAATCACAAAGATCTTGTTGGATGGTAATATTTAATAGAGTGATAGATCAAGGAAGTACTCTAGATAGAGGTTAACCTAGATTTTAGCAAAGAAGGAACAAAGACAAAGAAGGAAAATTTATAAAGCTTCTATTATATTCCAGATTCTGTGTTAAGCACTTTACAATTATTATATCATTTGATTCTTAAAACAGTTCCTTCCAGTCCAAAGAATACTTTCCTTGGAAGAGAAAATAGAATCAAATGAGAATTAAGCCTTGTACCATTTCTTTGATATTTATCATCATCATCTTCCTTCTCTCATTCCCCTTCTCCTCTCACAATATTACTTCAAACGTTTCTCTTTGTTGTCTTTGCCTTTCATCATCATTTTCAACTTATTTTAAGTTTTATATACTGACAATATTTTCACAGGATGTACAAGGAACTCATTTTTGCAACCTTATATTTTTGTACAATAGCTGCTCTCTTCCAAATGTGTATGTGTGTACATACACATATATGTGTGTATGTGGGTACATGAATGTATATTTCAGGCTGGGAGATTCTATCTATCCTCTTTTTAAGCATTTGAAATTTTCCTTCCAAAAATTTGGGGTACATGTGAAACTATAATCAACTTTTGTCATTTCTACCACACAGTTTAAGATGGAATGATCATTTTCCCCTGAGATATCCATTATCTCCCCCAGAAACCATTCCCCTGGAGAGAATCAGGTTCAAAATAAAAATTACCTTCACTCATTTCAACTAATAACTAAGAAATTGTTAGTTGCTATGCTTTGAATAGAAAGTTCCAGTAGTTCTGAAACCCTAATACTGATGTGTCATGCCTTAGTTCCAGGATTGCAATCTTGTTTCTACATTCCACATCTGTTCTCTTTTCCTCTTCAGGTTGTCTGCAATATTCCCCAATCACACTATCACATCTACTTCTGTTTCTGTATCTCATTTTGTTGTTTTCATTATTGTTGTTCTCCTTATTCTTCTCCTTTTTTCTTTTTCTTTCTTTCTTTCCTTCTTCCTCTCTTTCTTTCCTCCTCCTCCTCTTCTTCCTTCTCCTCTTCTTCCTCCTCCTCCTCCTCCTCCTCCTTCTTTTCCTTTTCCTTCTTTTTCTTTAACAAGAATTTGAGAATTTTTGTCTTCTGGCTACCTTCCTCTGGATACTTCCAATTTTATAGCAATGTCATCATTAACTTTCACACCTAGGGTTGAATATATAAACTACTAATGTTGTCTTGTTCACACTAGTTCTAGAAACTATGATTCTCGCAATAAAATATAAAGCCACATTGGCTTATTTTGACTGCCATATATCATCCTGGAAAAAAAGTGAATTAATAATGATGGTTTGAAGCCCTTTAAGAACTGTCAAGTGGAAGAAGTATAGAATTTATTCTACATGGACCCTGAACTCCTTCAGGGAAAAAAATTTCTATCAATTGAGGAGAGGTTGTTTTAGGCATGTAGTAGGGGAAACTGGGGGAACATTCCTAATTGAAATTACCAAAAGTATTATGGCCTGCCTTGAGATCAGATAATAGATTCACTTTCTTTGGAAGTCTTTAGGCAAAGATAAGAAACTAGGGAAGCTATAAATGAGATTCTTTTCAGTTTTACTTCACAGAATCTGTAGTTTCCTTCCAAGCAAAATTCGGGTGCCATCTGTTACATAGGATCTTTCTGGAATCCACCTCACCTAAGTTGTTAATGGCCCTTCCTTTTTGAAATTCCTTTTTGAAATTTCTTTGTATTATTCTGAATTTATTTATCTGCATGCATATTCTGCAGTACAATATAAGCTCTAAGAGGACAGGAATTACTTTGTTTTTGTCTATGCATTCTCTGCATCTACAACAGGACATTGCACATAATAGGAACTTAATAAATATTTGCTGAAAATTTGAAGTTGCAGATTGGACTAAAAAGTCATTGAGATGTCCTCCAACTCTGAATAGTTGTGATTTTATAACAGAAAAATAAATTCGGTTCTTCTTACCCTTTCAAAATTTTCTTTTCTTTTTCTGCCATATATTACACAGGGTTGTTTTAAGCAATGCACTTGGGAAACTTTACAATTCTTCATATTTGCTATTGTTGCCTTATATTGTATTATTAATATAGTAGCTGCTATTACTATTAGAAATACCATCAGTTTGGGTAAAAAAATAGAGTGTTTGGTTTAGGACTACTTAGTTTATCTCAGAGTATACAACTGATGAAGAGAACAAATTAAAGTTCCTCAGACAAGTGATTGCACCTTCACTTACTTCTAACTACTATTACTACAACTATTATGATGATGGTTGTAATGTCCAGGCTACCTTTCTAGAGGATCTCTGGATGGGTCTATGTCTGAGACTCTCAGGTCCCAGTCCTCTCAGCCTTTGAATACCTCAGTATGATTGCATCACTACAGGAACTGAGCATGTTCCAACTGTAGAACATTACATCACTGTATTACACGAAGTATATGCCCACTAGAGTGATTATATCAGTATATCACATTAAATATATGTTCAACTAGAGAACTATTGTCCCATCAATCACCCTGAGTAGGTGTTTAACTATAAGCCTCCTGCTGTCCTTGATTCAAGTATACATTTCCAGAGTTGTAGCCCTCTACATTTTCTGCTTTCTTTTATTTTAGAACATGTGTGTTCATGCCCTCCCTGACTTCTCAGGAAGGGAGATGGGCACCAAAGGGAAATGAGGAATCAAACCACATATTGTTAGCAGGTTTCCTCTGGGCTGAAGGGTCATAATTGAAATAGATATACATAAATCCCTCAGCATGGGAGGTATTGCACAACAATATAGTAATATAACACAGGCTAGTAGTGATGTACTAAACAACACGAATCAACATGAGGAATTATACATGTTCATAATCCTAGAAGGAGGGTATATAAATAATCACACATACACCTAGTTCAGCAGCCAAGAGATAGTCCAAAATCAATCTGTTGTCTATTACTTCATGTGTCAGGGAATCTAATGATTCCTACAGATTTTGCAGTCCTGCATCAATCTCATCAACATTTTTTGATGTTCATGAGTTATTTGCCATATTTACAATGTTAACAGTCATGCTTTTTCAGTGGCACATGTAGTCAAAGATGGAAGCACAAGATGTTTCCTAGGTCTTCTCCTTCATTTCAAGGGTCTTCTCTTTTTCTTTCTTTCTCTGATACACAAGGAATTTATGGTTTCTTGGCACCCATCTGATTCCTTCTCCAGCTGTAGAGATACAAGCAAACCGTCTCCCCCAAGCAGTTAACCTCTCTGGTCCCTTCTATTCACCACTTTCTGGATCTCTTCACATTACCTGGAGATTATCTAAAGATAGTGGAGTTGCTTGCACTGGACACTGCCCTTCCAACAGGTTATAAAACCTGTCTGCCACAGCCAGTACATCTCTATCAAAAATTTTTAAAAAATTAATAGTGTAAAGAGCTAAATTTAAAAGTTCTCTAGAGATACCTGTGGCTCCCCCTTTCTTTTGTTTTTGGAGGAGCATCTTGATATCTCTGTTTCTTGTCTCTGCTATTGTCTGTCCTTGAGGATTAAAAAGTATGCCACTGGTGTATAAAATCTTATACTGTGCACAAAAATATGTAAAACATTTGGAAGTATATGCAGGTCCATTATCTGTTTTTATTGCTTGTGGCGCACCCATAATTGCAAAAGCTTATAGAAGGAATTCAGTGACCACTTGGACTGTCTCTTTTGTTGCTGGTATTGCAAAAGTAAATCCTAAAAAGGTGTCTACTACAATATGGATAAAAGACAAACAACCAAAAGATTTATAATGGGTCATTTGCCAAATTTCATTGGGTCTCAAACAATGAGGGTTCTTCCCTGCAGGATGTGTAGGAGCATGGACAGGAAGGCAAACTGTACCACCTTTTACTATGGTCCTAGCTTCCTCTTTGTTATCCAGAATTGCAAATGTAAAGCTTGAGCAGCCTGATGATATTTAGAATGAGATTCTTGGGCTGCCTGAAATAAAGGAGTATTAACTAACATTAACTAACAAGAGGGTGATCTGCCTTTGAATTTCTATAAAAAATAGGACTTGGAAGTCCATGATGAGAATGGACATGCAAGATAGAAATCTTACCTTGATGCTTTCTCACTTGCTCTTGAAGTTCCTTAAAAAGCTGATATATCTTAGAAGCTACAAATTTTATTTGGGTTGTGGCAATTCATTGCACCATAACTACTGAATAGGCCGAATCAGATATTATATTTATATCTCCTGGATAATAAGTAAAAGCTAGAATGATTGCATACAATTCATTCTGACGAGTGGATTGAAAAGGAGTTCTGACTATTCTCTTTATAGTTAAGTCATGAGAGTACACAGCACAAATGTTATGTTTGGATGCATCTGTAAAGATAGTTGGTCCTTTAAGAGGAGCATTAAAAATCTTTTCTTCAAAAATTCATGACAAATTATGTTATAGTCAGGTATGTAAAATTTGGAGCCATGGCTAATAAAATTTGCCACTCTGGGATGTTTCACAGCATACATTAATTTGTGCATTGGTATATAAGGTGTATATCTTGTGAAGTCTTATTCTAGATAATCGTACTACTCACTTAATGACCTTTAATAAAATTTTTGCCACAAGCACTGGGTAAGGAGTAAGGCTTTGGTCTGATTGTGCTTGGAGGGTCACTCATTCTACCACACTGTCTCCTTGATGAAGGACTGTTGTGGGTGCCTCTTTTGTAGCAAAAACTGATATTTTCAAAGGTTTTTGAATAACTCTTTCTACCACATTGGATAAAGCCAGTTCAACCTCTCTCAAAGCCTCTTGAGCTTCTTTTTTAAGCTGGCATGGTGAGTTTAAAGCAGTGTCTCCCCTTAAAATGTTATATAATGGTTGTAATTGATAGGTAGTTAAGCCTAACTGGAAGCATCCATTGGATATATCCTATCAATTTCTGAAAGTCATTTAAGGTGTTCACCTTAGGATATACTTCATATCCTAAATATTGAAAAGGAGCATGTCTTTGGATTTTTTCTGGTGCTATATGCAATTTGTAGTTCCTTAATGTTTCTATGGTCTTTTGTAGACATACTTCTAACATTGTTCCTCAGGTGCATACCCCAAGATATCATCCATGTAATGTAATAACATAACATTTTCTTACTAGAGTAAGAGTAGCAGCCACATACATTTGACACATGGTAGGACTATTTTTCATTCCCTGTGGCAAAATTGTCTATTCATATCTTTTATAAGGCTAATGCTAAGCACTGAAAAGACAAATCTTTTCATATCCTCCTTATCCAGAAGGATAGAATAGAAACAGTCCTTAATGTATATAACCCAAAGAGGCCATTCTCTAGTCAATTAAGTAGGAGATGGAAGTCCAGGCTGAAGAGGTCCCATAATCCCCATCTGTTCTTTTACTTTTCTTAAATCAGTCACCAGTCTCCATTTTCCAGATTTCTTTTTTTTTACAACAAATGCAGTGGAATTCCAAGGAGTTAGAAAAGGTTGTAAGTGTCCTTGGTCAGGTTGCTCCTGTACTATATCTAATAAGGCCTGAATTTTTTTATTTTGTAAGGGCCACTCTTCTACCCACACTGGTGTATCCGTTTTCCATTGAGTGGAAACAGATGAGAGTGCAGGCAGGCCTTCAACAGCAGCCCTGCCTAAAAAGATGAAGTACTCAATTGTAATCCTAAGTGTTGTAAAATGTCTCTTCCCTGTAGATTGATGGGATTGTATTTATTACAAAAGGAGTAAAAACTCCTCTTTCACTTTCAAACATCCATCTCAAAGGGGTAGCACTAATTTCAGCTGCTATTGATCTTCCTAAGCAAGACATATGGCTGTCTTCCGTAATCTTTGGTCAATGACTGGGCCAAGTGGCACTTCTAATGACTGTATGATCTGTACCCTGTCTACCAACCCTTTCAATGGTATTCCATTTACATAGATAATGAGCATAGGTTGGTCAGCTATAACAGCTGCAGTCCAGAATATTCCTGGATTCTGTTGCTGGGAGTCAAAATCTGGGTAAATATCACCAAATGGCCTGTCAGGAGTGCGTATCAGTAAACCTGATGGTACTACTTCTCCTGGGTGATAAGTCACATATTGTCTACTTGTATTATCGATTGGGATATTGGCTACATATTCCCCACTTTCCCAAGTCAGTGTATGGATAAACATTATTTTGTAAGCACTCTTAGGAGGTGAAGTGGTCAAGCCTATTGTGCCTGGAGGCAAAGAATCTATAGTCTGGACAGGAACAGATTTCACCTCTCTAGAGGATATCTCAGTGGTCCCAGCTGCATACAACTCTATTCTCCCCAATCGTAATCTCTTTCCCCATTAGGTTGCTTCTTGGCTGATTGATCATATCAGAGTACTGAACTTCTAAAGAGTCTCTGCATGTAACATTGGCTGCCATCATGCCCCAGGTGTTGTTTTTTTTTTTTTTTTTTTAACCTGAGACCCTGGAGCAGAGCACTCCTTCCTGTTTCCCTGAGTCAATCTACATTCTGATGCCCAGTGGAAGCCTTCATTACAGTTTGGACATAAGGTTTTGGGTTTTATTCTTCCACCCTGCTTTTTCACTCTATCTTTATGTCAATATTGAGCTTTCAAATGCTCTACTTTACTACATCGAAAGCATTGACGAATCTCTCTGAAAGTCCCTTGCCAAAAGGGACCCTGTCTTCCTATGTTCGGATCTTGAAAAGTCAGCATCATAGCCTAGGTATAAAAGGTATTTGTGCTCACTATGGCACAGAATCTTATGATCTCCTCTAAAGGAGCATGTTTGTATAGTCCTAGTATAATTCTACAAACCTCATTAGCATTTTCCTTAGCAAATTCTTTTATCATAATTTCTGTTGCTACATTTTCACCAATAGTTCATATGACAGCTGTCTGCAGATGTACCTTGAAGAAAGTAAAGGGTACATTTGGACTTTGTGCTATTTTCATGAAGGCTTCCCCTCTATCTTGTCTTTCTGGGAGAGTACCCTTGCTTTGATAGCAGCAGAAGTAATTTGTTTATATGCTGTCAAAGGGTAATTAATCTGCACTAAAGTCTCTGCATAAATACCTAAACCTCTTCGTTGATCAAAGGTGACTGGTATATTAACTCCAGGTTGCTTATTTTGTTGTATTCTTGTATTTGATCTTGTATTCTACAGAGTTCACTATACTTAGAAAGCCCCAACAAATTTTGTCCAGGTTCCAAACATGTCCCTGCTGTAGATTTCCAGTCATTAGGGGTTAAAATTTCAAAAGCCAAATTCTCTAATAACATCTTAACATAAGATGATGTAGATTCATAAAGAATGCAAACCTTTTCCTGATCTTTGATAATTTTCAGATTCAAAGGAATCTATATTCTCCTGGCTTGACCTGAAAAGTCAAACTCTTCAATCACAGCATATGCTTCTATTCTTAAACCAGATGTATCCTGTACTTCCTCTTTAGCTTTTAACTAATACCTTTTATAATCATGTCATGGGGGTGGGGAAAACTGCTGCATGGGTGATGCTGATGGTGTCACTGCTCCTCCCACTCTTCCTCCTCCCATCACCCACAAAGGCAAAATTGAGGGGGGGGGGTGGATCAACAAATGGGGAATGCTCTAAGGGCACCTGCTCAGGTGTGGGCGGAGGTGAAACTGAGCTGTGAAAGTGAGAAGCACCACACTTAAGCTTAAGCTCATCAGCACTGTCCTTAACTCCTTTGTTGTCCAATTCTCCTCAGCTGTTTTCCCCCTCCTGCTTTTTCTCCTCACACTTCCTTATCTGGCTGTGCACATTAAAATTTGTCCTTGTTTTAGAACTTGTGGATTCCATTAAAGCCAATTGTATTATGTTATACATAAGGAATGTTTCCTCAGGAATTGAATCAGGACCTTTAGCTCTGTAATATTCAATTACTTGCTCTCCCACTAGTTTCCACATATCTGGCTCTAATTTTTCTTCTTTAGAGAGCCAAAGAGATGTGAACTCTAATATATTTAAAAGTCCAGTGATCTGCTTCCAAGTTACCAACAAACCTTGCTTCTTTATTAACCTAACTATACAAGCTACACACTTCCCTTGAGGGAAGGGGGAAGACTTTTCTTAGCATTTGCCCCATTTCAGCTAAAAACAAGTTACTAGTTTAACCTTTACCAAAGTTTCCTGCTTGTCTATTTTTGTACTCACCCTGACTTCTCCACTGAGCTTATAATCTCATCAGTTGAACTGCTGAGTATAGGTCCTTACATCCTGAGCCTCAAAATGTAGTGTGCTTCTTTCAGTGCCCCACGTTCAGACACCAAAATGTAGTGTCCAGACTAGCTTTCTTGAGGGTCTCTGGATGGGCCTTGGTCTTAGCAGGAGAGTTACCATGAGGATGGTCAGGGATCGAATCTGGAGTCAGGAGTCAGGAGTCAGGAGTCTGAGAGTGAGCTCAAACACACTTTCACTTGAGTCTCAAGTCTGCTTATTTCAAGTCCTCTCAGCCCTTAAATACCTTAGTACAATTACATCACTACAGCACACTGAGCATGTGCCAACTGAAGAACCATTATATCACCATACTAAGTAATAAGTATATGTGAACTAGGGAACCATTGTCTCATCAACCACACTGAATAAACACCCTGCTGTAAGTATTTTTGCTTTAAGTATACTTTTCTCAGAGTTCCCCAAAATATCTGCTGTCCTGTACAGGAAACTGTGTTCCCTTTAAAATTATCACTCTGAAACTGTGTTCCCTTTTGATATGAAGCTTGCCTGAGAAAGGCATATCCCCCCAGTTAAGTTAAAACATTTCATTGCTCTTTTGAGGATGCCAGACCTTTTGAATTCCAATTGGAAATCTGGGCCAGATACCGATAAACATCTAACCCTGGGAACTTTGGTTTTCTTTCAACCTGAAACCTGAGCCTCAAGACTCCTTTTAAAGGGCAATTTCTAAACTCACTCTTTGCAGAAGGTCCAAAGTAGCTTGCTTTGCTTCTAGAACCCTGTTTGCTGAAAAGGCATTCTTTTCTCAGTACCAGCCTCCATTTTCCTAATAGAACTTTGCCACTATAGAAGTCAGTCACTTAGCAAAACTAGCTTCCTATCCAACAATAAACTTTCATTTTTGCCAATTAATATTTCGGCTTTCATGAATTCTTTCATGAAGAACCTGTGCACCAACCAAAAGGGGATTTTAACCACTCTCTGACTGCCACTAACCTCATCGTCACTAACCTCATCACAATGACTATGACTATAACTAAGACTATAACTAGCATTTATACATCACTGAAGATTTACAAGGCATTTTATATACATTGTCTCATTTGGTCCTCACAACAATCCTGTGAAATAAATGCTATTGTTTTTAAATCATTTTATAGACAAAGGAAACTGAGTCTGAGAGGTTATGTGATTTGCCAAGTATCACACACTTGTAAGTGTCTGAAGCAGGATTTAACCTCTTATATTCATGGCATCATTCATTGCTCTGTCAACTCACTACCACTCATTTCATTTATTTAACAATTTTTTGAGAGCCTATGATGTGCCTGAAACTATGCTGGGCACTTCAAGGATCCAAAGTCATATTAGTCTTTGTCCATGGCCTCCAAGAGCTTTGTGACTGAAATAACCTTGTCATTGCTAGAATTCCCCCTCCTAAAATCCCTAAATAACCTAGATAGAAAAACACCTTTTGTTCTGGTCTAAACCTGATTCAGGTCAGTTTCCTGGTAGTTTAGATTTCATAATGGGACAGAAGAATATACTTTTAAGTCACTCAACAGTTAACATAAGAGAGATATATTAGTTGTACTGGGAGAATATTGATCAGGGATAGGGCATTGAGAATCCCTTGAGTTGTTCCAGCTGGGTGAAGCTCCCACTGATTTACTAGTCAAGTTTCTGAGAGCCCCTTGAGCTCTCTGTGGTAGCATTATACTCAGGTGATGAAGTAGTACTGCCAGCTGCTTAAGTCCTTATTTCCCCAATCCAACTTAGTTTCAAGGAATGTCTCAAAACCTTTTCAGGTTTCATAACCTGCATTGTAAGAAGAGTTAGGATATTGATACTACTACTTATTTTTAATGATTGAGTTAAGGAACAGAGCTCATTGTGATATAGCTGTATTTTTTTTATATATGTAGCTACATTTTAGAGTGAGTGATTCAACCCACAAACATAAAGATCCATGTGGTTTTTTTTTTCCCCTAATTTTTCTCCTTCTTTTCTTCTCTTTCCCCAAGATAGTAAGGAATCCGATAGAGGTTATATATGTGCAATCATGATAAATATAGTTCCATATTAGTCATAGTATTAAAGAAGAATCAGAATAAAAGGGGGAAAAAAAGAAAAAACCAACAAAGTTAAAAGTAGTATGCTTTGATTTACATTCAGAGTTCAGAGTTTTTTGTCTCAAAGTAAACAGCATTTTCTGTCAGAGGTGTTTTGGAATTGTCTTGTATCACTGTATTACTAAAAAGAATAGCCAGTGACAGTTGATCATTGCACAATGTTGCTGTTATTTGTGTAATATTCTCCTATCTCTGCTTACTTTATTCAGCATCAGTTCATATAAGTTTTTCCAGGTCTTTCTGAAATTCTGTTCATCATTTCTTTCATTTTCTTATAAAAATCCCTAGAATTAATTTAAATTAGATTTTTTTTGAGAATTTCAGAAAGCCCTTAAAATTTTTTTTAAGTCATAGGACTCTGCCTCCTAAGTCACAGATTTTAGATAACTGCATATTTTTTTATTTAGCTATATGTTTATGATAGTCCAGGATAACACCAATAATTCAAAGAGCTTTCCAATATTCTCAAATGATAATAAATTTTTGAGATAAATAATTATAAAATAAATAAATAAATAATAATAAATAAATAAATAAAATAAATTATAAAATAAATAATAAAAAATAAATTCATATACCAGTTCTTTGATCCTTCATAACAATGCATCACCCAAAGATTGTACTGGGCATAAGGATAATATAGTGTAAATATTTCATACAAAAATCAGGAAAAAACTGTCATTAAAGAAATGTGTGTGGTAGAAATGAGGACGATTGTTCATATAAATTCCATTATTTAGTGAGAGAGAGAGAGGTGGGGAGAGAGAGACAGAGAGAGAGAAAGACAGACAGAGGGACAGAGACAAAGAAAGAGAGGATGGACAATGCTATATTGTTATGATCAATAAGTTATCACTACTTCACAAAACTGACATGAAAATTACAAAAGGACATTCAAGTCCAGGTCAACTATTGACTCCCTGAACAACTTCTTGACTTTCTCCACCCATAAGTATCTTCCTCATTGTCTTTTCAACTCCCCTTTATATATTTTATTTACCTAATAAAATGTAAGTTGTTTGATTTATATATCTATTTTGTAAGGGAAGAAGCGTGCCATCTCTACTATGTCAGCATCTGGAACAAAGATCCAGTCATCCTACTCTAGTTACAGTTCTGAATAGAAGAGAAAGCCCAAAAAAATCATGGTCTCTTTTCTCTGTTTACCCAACTAATTTGCAATTTCTTGAGAGAGGCTCATAACTGAATTAGTTATAAATAGGGGGCCAGGGTTAATTGAGTATATAAGCTTTTAAATAGATAATTATTTGTTATTATGTAGAAACCTGAATGACATCTGGTAGGTAGAGTGTTTTTTTTTCTCCCAATGTACTATTTTACTTATGGCTTTTCACCTGGGCTCCAGGGCAAGAATTGCTTTTTCCTTCCTTTCATTAAGAATATCTTCAAGTAAAGGGTTTTATAATTTTGTGTTTTAAGTGAATTCTGTATGTGAATTTGATGATCTGAGTGACTCTAACCACATGCATAAAAATACATAGGACACAGTCAATCCTACCCTAAAATTTTTTCGTTTCATACTCAGTCTTGTCTTAATCCGTTTATCTGCTATTTAATGAGTAAGATTTATTATTTTATAATCCACATCCTGACCACTTAATGTTTTCCTTGTATTTATGTTATCTCTGTCTCTATTTATGATTTTTGAACTTTTTCATTCTGTACTTAATACAGTGCTGTACACCCTATGGATTCTCTACCTTTTGGAAATTAATGGCATTGAATTTGCCAGTCTGGCTTCCTCAACTAAATTCCAGTTAAGAAATTAAATAACGAGAGAAGGGGAGGTGTGTGTCTCTAGGGGGCACTAGGGTTCAGGTCCCTTGAGATTTTTCTCTTAGTTCTCCCATTGTTTCACCCTGTGATCTTGAATTAGTTACTATGTTCCTTTGTTGTCTTCTGTACAAAACTGGAGTTAGACCAAGTGCAGGCAGTTGTATGGTAAGAATGAATGAATGCCTAAAATGTGCTTTGAGAGCCTCAAGTAAAATGCACTATGCTGCATGTGGAAATTATTATTAGTTCATTCTTCATGCACTTCTAGTTCTTGCCCTCTAGGCTCAGACTGCTAGCCAAGGCACCAATTATTGACGATTGGGCTGTTGGTTCTTGTGATGTGAACACCTGTCCCCTAGCAAATGAACTGAGATAATACATACCAATTTACTATGTGTGTCATACACCCTGCAAATTGAGGCCCCCCAATACAGTACTGAGTTGAATAATAAATGACAAGAGAAGTAAATGACAGAAAAAGGATTTAATACAAGTGGCTAGGCATCTGTATGCAACCAGGCTTTTGTCCAGTCCGGCCTGCTGCTGCAGCAATGCCAGACATTCACTCGGCACTTTCAAAGCTGACTAAAGAAACCATCTGTATCTGCAGTGTCACTGCTGAATTATTTGCTTTCCTGGCCTGGGGTGATTAACTTGGTAAAGATGGGGATCTAGCCTAACCAGAGCTATACTACTCACCAGATAGGACAAAAGTGTCAGAGAAGAGCACTACCATCCTGAGGAATGATCAAATTCATTTTTAAAAGATAAGGCTTTATTTTTTTACAACTTTCCAAGCCTCTACATTACATTTGAAATATCCTGAATTTACAATAGAAAAAGAAATCCGTTTTTTTAATAGAAGAAAAAAGATTAAATGCATTAGTCCATATCTTTAATGTGGCTTAATTAGGAACTTATTGTTCTAGGCTGGAGAAAAGAGAGTAAATACAGTATTAAAATTGACCAATCTAACTAAGATTCTTCAATTGTAAGTACCTAAATATTATATATTGCATATATGTAATTATATATGAATATTATAGATGTTTAAGAACAGAGGGGAAGAAAAAATTCATGTAGATATTTTAAATTTCATATTTGGAGGAAAATATCTTAATGTTGTTACTCTCTCCATGCAATATGGCATTTCACCTTAGAGCATTAGTTCACTCCTTTACTGAACTACTTAATAAAATTGGTTATTTATTTTTTACTTCTTAAATTTTGTGTGGTGAATTTCAATATTTATGACAGGTGCTAAGATAACAATTCTATTCAACTTTAGCAAATATGTACATGACCATGACTCTAGGCACTTATCCTCATGTATATTCATATACATTAGATTTATGGAAATAAGCCTTAGATCAAGGAAAGGAAATGGAAATTTTAAGCAGATCTTTGGTTGTCTCTTATAATGATACCATTGAGAAGGTATCATTAAAGCAATTATAATCTATGCAATGATCAATTGCCTTTTTACAGCTAGATTTATTTAATAGTAGTCACTATTTTATTTTTGCAACAACTACTACTAATGATGATAATGATAACAATAATACATATTGCATTTAGGATACTGAGTCTTTTTCACAGAATTAGAGAATCTCAGAATTGGAATGGGCATTAATGGAAATCTGTTCTATTATGTATTTGAAAAGAATTTTGATCACAACATACATAAATGGTCATCCAGCCTTTTTTTTTTTTTGAAGACTTCCAGCAGTGGAAAAATTACCACTTTCTAAAGAATTCTGGGACTGCTTGAATTATTTTTAAGGAAGTCAAGTAATCAACCATTTAATAAGTATCTATTATGTACTTTGCACTATGCTAAATTTAGAAGTTTTTCTTGACATTGAACCTAAATCTGCCTCTTTAAAACTCCAACCCATATTTCCTGGTTCTACCTTGTGGAATTAAACAAAATAAGTCTAATCTGTCTTCAAATGATAGCCCTTCCAATTCCAATAGACTCTTGATGGAAAGTGCCATCCACATATAGAGAGAGAACTATGAAGACTGAATGTGGATCAAAGCATAGTATTTTCACCTTTTGTTGTTGTTATTGCTTGTTTACTTGCAGTTTTTTTCTGTTGATCTGATTTTTCTTATGCAGCATGACAAATATGGAAATACATTTATAATTACATGCTTAATCTGAATCAGATTGCTGTCTTGGAGAGGGGGAATATGATCCCCTCCTACCCTGAGTCTTCTCTTCTCTAGAGTGAATGTTCCTTCAACTAGTCTTCCTATGACATGAATTCAAAGTCCTTTGTAATACTAGATTCTCTTGTCTAAATGTTCTTGTCTCTAAGAATTTTTTTGTCATATAGAGGAGGGACTTAGCCTAGATCAAATAATCTCAGCTTTGGAAGAGTCCGTCTAGTATAACCCATAGCCACCAGAAATTTCCTGTACAAAATGTTAAGCCACATATAAGAATCCTCACAAATCCTCACTATATTCTGTAGGCTGAGGCATAAATACAAGTTAGATTTTGGAGGATCTCCACCCTAATTCATCAAAGTCTATCCTTTGCCCTCTCCTTGAAAACATAGTTTCTCAATGTATTTTCATTTCCCCTACTTTACTACTTCACCTCATCTCAGTCATATACAAAGATTGCATACTTTTGATCTTGCCATCACCCATACATGCATCACCTCCATGTTCAAGAATTTTGAAATTCTCTAATCTGACCATAATCTATTGACAATCTCTTTCCAAATGATATTCTTCATCCAGATCCTTAATTCTTTCCCAGACCATCCATCTTGCACCAGCCACTCTCTTCTTCTGTCCTTCTTGATTCCTTAGTGAACCAATTCAACTCTCTACAATGTTCTCTTCTTTTGAATCCTTGCCCCTCTTAAAATCTCTTAAACCTCAGTTCTGAATCACTCTCCTCATACACCATCTTTGCTCTATACATATGCCACTGAATGAAGCTGGAAAATATCACACAATCCAGTGGTTCGCTACAAATTTATCTTAACTGGTCCCTCATTGCTACATCTTTACTTCCAATATCAAATCACTATCCCATTTTCCATGACTCTTCCAAACATTTTTATGCTTCCTCAAGCATCCCATGGCTCTCAAACTCTTTACCTTCTAAACTGAAAATATTGCCTTATATATTACAGAAAGAATTGAGATCTCTAAGTTCTCTCTTCTCCACTCCTCCTTGGATAACTTCTGCCATTATCTTCTTCTTCACCTCTTTCTCATGTGAAGATGTGGCCTTGATCCTTACCAAGGCTATCCCCTCTTCCTGTGTAAGCAATCCCAATCCATTTCATCTTCTCCAACAAACTGTTCCCTCTGTCATATTCATTACTGATCCTCAGTAGCTTTCTGTCAACTCCTTCCCTATTTGAAAACATTCTTATGTCTCTCCCATCTTCAAAGATTCCTCACTCAGTCCTTCCTTTTCAAATAACAATTGACCTCTATCTCTTCTATTGTTTGTGGCTAAACTTCTTGAAAAGACTATCTATAAGAGGTACATTCACTTTCTCTTCTCTCACTCTTCTTAACTCATTAGAATCCAGTTTTTGACCTCCTCATGCCACTGAAGCTTCTCTCAATAATTACCAATGATCTTTTAACTTCCAAGTACACAGTCCTTTTCTAAATTCTCATTTTTCCTCTCTGCAATCTTTGCCACTATTGATCATCCCTTTATCTTTCATTCTTTCTTCTTTTTTAAAGTATTAAGAGCATTATTCTCTCAGTGTACTTCTATCTATCAGGTCACTCTTCAGTTACCTTTGATAGATCCTCATCCAGATCATGACCTTAAACCAGAAATATTCTCACAGGGTTCTGTCCTTAGTTCTTTTCTCTTCTTCTGTGCAATTTTACTCATTGATATCATTAGCTCCAAGGAATTTAATTAACATCTTTATGCCTATGATACTCAAATCTAACTTTCTTGCCCTGACTTCTAATTTTGAATCTTCAATGGCCTTTCAAACATTTCAAATTAAATATCCAGTAGACAGCTTAAATCCAACATGTCCAAAATTGAATTTATTATCATTCCCTCTAAACCTTTCCCCTTCCTAACTTACCTGTTACTAGAGAAGAACATGTGTGCTCACAACTTAGGGGTCATCCTCTATTCCTATCACCACCCCTCATATCCAAATTGTTGCCAGGCCTGTGGATTTTACCTTTGCTTTATCTCTAGCATATGCCCTTTCCTCCCTTTTGACACTGCCAGCACTCCACCATAGAACCTCATCACATCATACCTGAACTAATGAAAAAACCTGTTGGTGGGTTAGACTACCTCCAATTTCTCCTCACTTCATTCCATCTTTTATTTAGCCACTAAAGTCACAGATCCTAAGGCACAGATCCAATCCTTCCTCCCTCCCTCTGTCTCTTTCCCTTCTTCCCTTCTCCCTCCCTCCCTTTCTCTTCTCCCCCTCTCTTTCTTTCTCTCTTTCTCTCTCTTTCCTCTCTCCCTCTCCTCTGCCCCACTTTCTCTTTCCCCACTTCTCTCTCTCTCTCTCCCCCCCCCTCTCCCCTCCTTTCTCTCTCTCACACTCACACCACTCAAAAAATTCCAGTGTCTTATATTTCTCCAAGATCAAATATAAAATATTCTACTTAGGATTCAAAGCCTTTCATAACCTAGTTCCCTCCCACCTTTCTGTAATGTTCTCTTTAAAATTTAATGTTCTCTGTTGAGGTTTTCTTGGGAAGCAGCCTTCCTTTCAATTCAGTAATCACCACAAGTACAGCCAGGTGTTAAAGTCCAAATCCTTTATTGTTTCTTTCAAAGTCTTCTCTCCCTTCCTAGGGCCTGGTTCTCTTTCTTAGAGACCTATCTCTCTCCATGGTTCTGAGAGCTTGATTTCCTGCCTCCTTCTCTGTTCTCTAAATCTATCCAAATTTAAAAGTTTGTGCTTCAGCCTCCAGCCATCACAAAGGTGGATGATGGAATGAATTTGTCTAGCCTCGGAGAGCTTCTAGTGCACTTGTCTTTTTTGGACCTGAGAGCTTCTAGTTTATATGCTCTACACTGAGTATAAATCAATCATTATATCACTAGAAAACCATTATTTGTTGTAGGATTAAATCAGTGCTAAATTAGATTTAACCATTGCCTCCTCAATTTCACTTAGAACCTTAATTCAAGTTCTGGCCCATACCATCTCCCCCTTTCTTTTGTTTTTAGAACATAGGTCGTCATGACCTCCTTGACTTCTCAAGGAGGTGAGAACCTCAAAAAAGGAGGTGATCATGCCTTCCCTGACTGCTCAAAAAAGGGGTGGAAATACCATAAAAGGAGGTGATCACACCCTCCCTGACATCTCAGGAAGGGAGATGAAAACACCAAAGGAAATGGGAAAGCAAATCAGATTAGTGGGTTTGTGAAGGGTCTCACTCTTAAATCCATCAACATGGGAGGTATTACACATAATTCCATAAATTACATAAGCACATAGCAACACAGGCTAGTAGTGATGTAACAAATAACATGAATCAACATGAAGAATTATACATATCCATAAGTCCTAGAAATAATCCAAAATGAATCTATTGACAATGATTCCTGGTGGTTTTAAAATTATTTAACAGTCTCATAATCAGCCATGCTCTTTCAGTGTCAGATGTTTTTAGGTCTTTTTCTTTGTTTCAAGGTTTTTCTCTTTTTCTATCTCTCTCCAGGTGCTAATTGGCACCCATCTGATTCCTTCTTTATCTGTAGAAACACAAGCAAACCCTTTCTCCCAAACAGTTAACCTGTCTAGTCCCTTCTATTTACCATTTTCTATATTTCTCCTCATCACTTGGCAATTACATTGGAGCTGCTCGCACTGGACACTGCCCTTCTGTTGAGTTAAAAAAGCCTATATTCTCTCCAATTGTAATCCTTTTCTCCCATCTGATTGCTTTTCTGCTGATTGATCACTTCTAAAAACTCTCTGGGTGTAACCTCAGCTGCCATCATGCCCTATCTGTCGATTGTTTGATATCTTGGAGCTGGGCCCTGCCTCTCATTTCCCTGGGTCAATCTACCTTCTGAGTCCCAGTGGAAACCTCGGTTGCATTTTGAACATAGGGTTTTAGGTCTTATTCTCTCCTCTTGTCTTCTTACTCTATCTCTATACCTACATTGGGCTTTCAGATGCCCAATTTTTCCACACTGAGAGCATTGATGAGTTTCTCTAAAAGTCCCTTGCCAAGAAGGACCCTGTCTTCCTATGTTCTTCATAGTCTGGATATAATAAGCACTTGTGCCCACTGTGGCACAGTGTCTTATGATCTCCTCTAAAGAAGCATCTTTGTGTAACCCCCATATAATTCTTTTGCAAACCTTATTACCATTTTTCTTAGCAGTTGTCTTATCATAATTCTTGTAGCTACATTTTCTCCAGTGGTTTTTGTGACAGCTGTCTGCAGACATCATACAAAATCAGCAAAAGGTTCATTGGGATCTTGCTCTATTTTTGTGAAGGCTTCCCCTCAATCTTTTCCAGGGAGGGAACCCTGTGCTTTTATTGCAGCAGTAGCAATTTGCTCATCTTCTGCTATGTGGTAATTAATTTGTATTGAATTGTCTGCATACTGACCCTCATCTTCTAGTTGGTCAAAGGTGATCTGTATATTAACTCCAGTTTGCTTATTGTGTTGGGCTTGTATCCTACATAATTCACTATATTCAGAAAGCCACAACAAGTTTTGTCCAGGTTCTAAACATGTCCTTGCTATAGATTTCTAATCACTAGGGATTAAGATTTCATAAGCCAAATTCTCTAGTAACATCTTAACAGAAGACGATGTAGCCCCATAAAGAGTGCAACCCTTATTCAAATCCTTAATTTTTTCCAGATCAAAAGGAGTATATCTTCTCCGTTGTTGACCTGAAAAGTAATGCTCTTCAATCACAGGGTATGCATTTATTAAATCAGATATATTCTGTCCTTTTCTTAGCCTTAACCAGTGCCTTTTGTAATTTTGTCATAGGCTGCTTCATAGGTGGTGCTGATTGTGTTACTGCCTCTCCCCCTCCTCCTTGTCCCTCCACCCATGAAGGGTTAATTGAGGGAGGTAGGTCAGGGGATGGGGAATGCCTTAATTTTTCCTGCTGTGAAGCACCACACTCAGAATTGTACTTAACTCCATTTTTATCTGATTCTTCATCCTTTTCACCTAGTTTGTGTAGATCCTCCCTCTCCTGCTCTTTCTTCTTTTTCCTTATTCTATAACATATAATTTCCTAAAGCCAGTTGTATTAAATTATATGTATAAAGTATTGCTTTGGAAATTGAGTCATCCATTATAGTTGTAGTATTCACATAATTGCTCTCCTACTAATTTCCACTCATCTGGATTTAATTTTTTCCCTTAGAGAACCAAGGAGATGTGTACTCTAATGTTTCTAAAAGTTCAATGATCTGCTCCCAAGTTACAATTAAACCTTGGTTTTTTTTATCAGTCTGACCAAGCTTTCAACATATTTTCCTTTTGGTGGAAAAATTTCTTTTCTAAACATTCGTCCCATTTTAGCTGGAATACTACTTTAGCCTTTTACAAAATTTGCTTCTTGTACTCACCTAATTTCTGGGTCAAGGAGGCTTTTCCACTGAACTCAGAATCGTGTCAGCCTCACATTCCAATGCCAAAATGTAGTGTTCTCTCTAAAATGTAATGTTCTCTGTTGAGGTTTTCTTGGTGTCTCTGGAAGCAGTCTTTGTTTCAGTTCAGTAATCACCATAAGTCAGCTAGGTGTTAAAGTACAAATCCTTTATTATCTCTTTCAGAGTTTTGTATCCTTTCCTGGGGCCCAAATAGCTTTCTTATAGTCCTATCTCTCTCCTTGGTTCCAAGAGCTTAAACTCCTGCCTCCAGTCCTTTACCTTCTTTCCTAATGTCTCTGGATCTCCCTGCCTGAGGCTTCTAGTTTATGTGCTCTACACTAAGTATAAATCAATCATTATATTACTAGGAAACCATTATTTGTTGTAGGATTAAATCAATGCTAAACTAGATTTAACCATTGTCTCCTCAATTCCACTTAGTACCTTGTTTCAAGTTCTGGCCCGTAACACCTTTCTAATCTTTTTGTACCCTATTCCTTGACATCAGTCTAGTGATCCTGGCTTTCTGGCTGGTCCACAAACAAGATACTCCATCTCTTGTCTACTGGCCTGGAATGTTCCCTTCTCATCTCTATTTTTTGTATTTCTTGCTTCTTTTATGGCCCAATTAAATTCTCACCTTCCACAGAAAGCCTTTCCCAATTCCTTTTAATCCCAGCTTCCTCTCTCTCTTAATTATTTACTTTTTAGATTTAAGAAATGCCTAATCTCACCCAAAGAGAGAACTATGAAGAGTGAATGTGGATCATATGTAATATTTCCATCTTTATGTTTGTTTGGTCTTTTCATTCTCATGATTTTTCTTTTTCCTTTTGGTCTGATTTTTTTTTTTTTTGCATGACCCGACAAATATGGAAATATGTTTTAAAGAATTGCACATATTTAACCTGTATCAGATTACTTGTTGTCTTGAGGTAGAGGGAATGAGAAGAATTTGGAGCACAAAATTTTACAAAAATCAATGTTGAAAACTGTTTACATGTATTTAGAAAAATAAAATATTATTAGAATATGAAAAAAATTCTTCTTTCTCTTGTATATATCTTGTTTGTACTTTTTTGTTTGCTTGTTGTCTTCCCATTATACTGCGAGGTCCTTGCAGATGGGGATTGTCCTTCACCTTTCTTTGTATCCCCAACTTTTACCACAATTCCTGGCACATAATGAGCATTTAATAAATGCTTATTAGCTGTTTCACTGACTGACTGATACATACTACTTGCATGATCTTGGACATGCGCTTAATCTATCAGTTTTCTATATGATTCTATAAAACTTTAAATCAGAACAAATTACATATGAGCACTAGTAATTTTTAAATTTGTAACTTAAGGTCTGAGTAAATGTTAGCAACATGTGATGACCAACATGTGTGACCATTGACCATGTCACCCTCACTGTCCCTATCCCATTTAACAAACTCCAAGGGCTTCCTTTATACATCCAGGATCAAATATAAAATCATCTGTTTGCATTAACCTGGCTTCTTCTTACCTTTCTAGGCTCCTCAACATGTAATCTGAGATTCAACACTGTTGGTCTCCTTACAGTTCTTCACACAAGACACTGCATCTTCTGACTCTGGCCATTTTCACTGTCTCCAATATCTGGGGCTCTCTCTCTCTCTCTCTCTCTCCTCATTTCTACCTCCTTGCTTTCCTTTCTTCAAGTCTCAGAGAGCCTTGCCTTTTGCAAAAAAAAAAATCTTTCTGGTCCTCCTTAATCTTAAAACCTTTTCTCTGAGATTATTTTTAATTTATCCTGTGCTTATTTTGTTTGTTCATAGTTGCTTTTATATTGTCTCTCCAACTATGTTATTAATTCCTTGAGATCAGGGACTTTTTTTGTTTGTTTGTTTTGGGCCTTTTGGTCTTTCTTTGTGTTCCTTATACTCAGCACAGTGCCACACATATAATATGTGATTCATAAATGTTTGTTGACTTGAATGCAAAGTGAATCAATCCCAATTTTTTTTCAATTTGTGGGTGAAGCAGTCCTTCTATTCCTTCTCTATCATCTCCTTTTGGTAAAGGGACGGAGGCAGGGGGAAGTGCTCTCAAAATGACTATCCATTTCTTCTCTATTAGTGTTCCACAAATAATCAGAGATTAATTTATCTGGTATAATATTCAGAAATACTTTTCAAGCATGAGAATTTATGACACTGATTGTATGTCAATGAGATTTAATTGACTGATTACAGGGCAAGGGCCCAGGCATAAAGACTAATAATTCTAATAGGTGAATGTTCTATTAAGAAATAAATAAAAAAAGACCTCAAAACATCAGACCATTAATTATGTCTGTGGCACCTTATCTATTTTTGAGTAATTGATATACCCTTTAATAGGGCTGAAATGCACTCACAAATTACTGTGTTCTAGAAAAATACACAGCAGAAATTATGCAAGCAATGTCACTGTGACATTCCTCCAGCTATCACATGACACAAGAACATAGTAACCTCCACCAAAATGCCAAATAACAGACAAGATATCAAAGTTTGAAAAGAGTATCAGAGGTCTTTTAGTGTGACATGTATCACAATCCTCTACAATATATCCAACATGTGATCATTTAGAATTTATTTTATATCCTTTAATGAAGAATAATCCATTATCTCAAAACATAGTCCATTACATTTCTAGACAATTCTAATTACAAGAGGTGGGCAGTTAAGTGGTAAAGTGAACAGAGGACTGGGCTTGAAATCAGGAAGACATCTTCATGAGTTCAAATCTAGTTTCAGATACATAGAAGTTGTGTGATCCTGAGCAAATCACTTAACTCTATTTTCCTTAGTTCTTTATCTGTAAAATGAGTTGGATAAGAAAATGGCAAACAACTACAATATCTTATTTAGAAAAACCCCAAAGTCTTCATGAATAATCAACATAACTGAAACAACTGAACAACAACAAAAGTCAGGAGGCATTTTATATATATATATATATATATATATATATATATATATAAAACACTGGACAGAAATCTTCCTCTTTGCAACTTTGAAGCATTTCTCCTAGTTCTGTCATGAGGAAGACCAAATCTAATGTTAGAGTTCTCCAAATATCCAGAGATAACTATTATATTCCTAATAGGTCTTTTTCAAACTTAACTTAGCTAAATTTACACCCAATTTCTGTACATCATGGTGTCTAATGCTCTTTACAAGCTAGCTACATTTATTGCTTCTACTTCTCCCCTTGCTTATTTCTTAGTTCCTTGTAATCTGCTTTTGAATTATCATTCAAATGAAATTGCTCTTTCCAAAGTCACCAGTGATGTTTTACTTATCAAATCCAATGGCCTTCTTTTTCAAAATACATCCTTCTTGACTTATCCAAAGCAGTTGGCACTTTTTTATCCCCATGTCCTCCTGGATGCTCTACCTTCTGGGTTTTCATGAGTTTCATATCTAATTCCAATTTATCATCTATTTTGTTTGTACATTGTTGTGTGTTGTCTCCCTCATCAGACTGTGAGATCCTTGAGAGCTAGGACTATTTTTTTTGTATATTTGTTTGGCCTTTGTATCTTTAGTGCTCAGTATGGTTCCTGGCATATAATAGGTGCTTAATAGATGCTTATTGATTTATTAGGATAATGCTTGGCAAATAGGTGCTTAATGAATACTTCCTGACCTGACTTGACTTAGGTCAGCTTCTACCTATCCAAGTGCTCTTCCCCAGGCCCATTTTGAGGATTGTCATTCAATATCCTTTCCTTACATAAGTGACTTTACCCCAAGAATATGTTCTAGCCCCTATTATCTTTCTTTCTATACTTACTCTTGTTATACAGGTACAAAGGGTTGAATTGCCATCTCCATTATATGTTATATATTCAGACTCAGATGACTCCCAAGTTCTAGTTCTCATTTCCCCATCTTGCATCTGAATATTTTGAACTACTATTGGCATCTCAAATTCAACATTTCCAAAACAGAAATTTTTACTTCTTCCCCCAAATCCACCTGTCTTCCTACTGTTTCCATTTCTGTTAAAGATACCATCCTTCCAATCACTTAATTGAAAATCTCAGTGTAGTTTGCCTTACATACTCATACATAATTTGAAAAGTCTTGCCAGTTCTATGTCCATGATATTTTTTGCTTATATTTTTCTCTATTCATTCACATGTCCATTAGCTTAGCTCAGGTTCTTATCACTTCTTGGTTGGATAACTACAATAAATTCCTAATTGGTCTCTGCCTCAAGTCTCTCCCCTCTGAAATCCATCCTCCCCACAGAAGCCAAAGTTACACTATGAAAGCACTAATATTATCATGTCATTCTGCTCATAAAGTTTCAGTGACTCTTCTTGCCTCTGGATTTACATAAAGTTTTATTTTTAATATATAATGACATTCATTACCTGTCTCGAATCTACCTTTCTAATTACATTATATGTTATATCCTTTCCCACTCATTAAACTATTAGACTATAATTATATATAATTTATATATATGTAAATTAATTAAAATATATGTAAATTAAACTATCTCCATTTACTATTCCTTGCATGACATTCTGTCTTCTCTCTCTGTTCTTTTGCACTGACTGCTTCCCATACTTGGAAGAGTATCACCTTACTTCCATCTCCAAGAATCCCATGCTTCCTTCAGAATTCTGTTTAAGTGAAATCCTGGATATAAAGCTTTTTCTTATCCCATCTCTACCTGCTAGTGCCTCCCCACCTCAAAACAATTTGTCTTTTCTTTGTTGTATGTGTGTGCATGTATATGTTGTATGTGTATAATATGTGTGTATATATACATACATACATATGTGTTATATAGTCTGTGTATATATGTATGTATATATTTAGGCACACAATATCCCTCTTCTTTCCAACATAGTGTAAGTTCCTTGAGGATAGGTACTATTCTAACAAAGTGCTTGGAGCATAGTAAGTTTTTTAAAGTGTTTATTGATGAATTCAACATTTGTTGATGCTACAATTCCAGTATTTTTTTCACTATTAATTTTTTTCTGATTTTCTCATAACTAGGTTTGATAAAAGTTTGGTGGATCAATCTTGGGGTATAGGTGTGCTCATTATGGCAAGAGCAGATAAAAAGTCAAACAAGAGGAGATAATGATTTTAAATTAAATTTTGTAGAGAATAATATATAAGCAGTTGGGAGGACAATGATAATAAAAATACATTCTAGGTATGGAGAATGGTGGATTTAAATTCACAGAGTAAAGGGGGACAGGACTTGAATGAAGAATAGCAAGTAATCCAATTTGCCATGGGCATAGAATGCGTGAAGTATGAGAAAAGAAATGGTTGGAAAAAATAGCCTGGATGCATATTTTGGAGAACTTTGAATACCAAGAAGAGAAGTTTATATTTCTTTTTTGTAGGCAATGGGAGTCAATAAAAACATGAGTAAGGGAGTAACATAACTAAGCCTCCACATTCAGAAAATGGTGCCAAGTATGAATAATGATAATGATATGTGAAAGATGAATAGTTTGGAAGACCTTTATAATACAATAGATAGAAAACAAAACTGGCATAAATATGTATTTATATGCTGAGGAAAACATCACCCTAACTTTAGGATGGATGCTGTTTTACTTATATACATGCACAGAAATGTTTCAGTGACTTTGTTTTAATTGAATTGCATTGTTACCACTAATGAAGTGAAAGAGGGTGTGACCTCACAGGTGACAGAATATTTTCCTAAGATTTGTTGGAATCCACTCTCCAATTTATTTCCTCTATGTGTAATACATTCAGTACATCCCACAATATTTATGTGTGATGGTCCTCTGCCATGGCATCTCTTTATCTGGAAGCACTGAGTGGCCTGAGGACAAAAGTGAAGTGGTTCTGATAGGTTGTTTGTTCTTTCTCTTTCTTTTAGGAAGATATTTTTCCTATATTCCTTCCTGGATTTCTTCTACCTCAAGATTTCTGGCCTTTGTAACCTTCTCTTTGTGCTCATCCCTCCTAATCTTTTTCCAATTACTAAAGAATAATTAAATAGATGATGTGGGCAAGAGTTATTGACCAATTCCAAAAAATATTTGTATTTCAGTGGGAACTCTTTAAGATTAAAAGGCCTTTATGATTGAAAGAAGGAAAATCAAAAGAAAAATTGTGAAAAGTTTTCATTGCTTCTCCCACTACCAAAAATCAAGGTCAGCTGAAATCAGCTGTAAACTACCCCAGCATGAAGAAATCTTCCTCCTTGGACAATAATGATACATTTTTCTTTGACTATGATAGAGTACACTATTTCCCTTTTAATAATATATTAAGGTTTAATCAGTTTTTCTTTGGTACATTATAGACATATATGTGTATGGATAAGTATGTATGTGGAAATATATAATATAAATATCTAAGTGTGTACGTGTATATATGTGTGTGTGTGTGTGTGTGTGTGTGTGTGTTTGTGTGTGTGTATATATGTTTTTTTGTGAAACTGGAATTTTTAAGATCATACTTCAATTTTTTTCTCTCCTTATTTAGAGGGGCCACTCATGTCATCTTGGAATTCACTCTTCATATCCATTCAAGCTATCCTTGTTTATAGTCTTCAGTCAATAGTGAACTGATAAATGTTTAACAACTAACTCTCTGAAAAAAGAAATGTACCTATAAATACAATTGAAAGTTTAATCTGCATAATTAACATTTTTTACTAGATTAACAACAAAACAATTAATCAGGCCCTGAGTTTCAGCCTTTACCAATTTCCAAGTTATAAATGTTCATACTGATGATTTAACAGTTGGGTCTTGACAGTTAGTTTGAACTAACATCAGCAAACCCATGGACTCACTCAAGCATATATACTTGAGAAATATTTGAAGACTGCTCACTCATGGCAGTCTTTTGCAGATTTCCACTACTGAAATGTGATCATGCCCATTAGGGAGCCCTCTGCTATCTGACCAGGGTCACAGACCTCTCTGAACTAGATCCGTGGCTTTAGCAACAGGCACCAGAGTAGGGATTTACTCTCATACAATTCAGCCTGAAAGAGGCTACTAAAATTAGGGCCTTCAAGTACTGGTTGAAAAGAATGAAGATGCTTTGCCTGGAAAAGAAAAAAAATATTGTTTTTGAGTTTCTGATATTCTGCACTCTTTGGAAGGATAGCCATCCCCAAATTAAAGTTGTTCAAAAGTGATGGCTGGCTGACCTCTTGGGACAAAATTTATAGAGGGGATGATGAGTTATGTGTAAGTTGAACTAGATGTCCTCTACATCCTATTTAGCTTTGATATTCTGAGATTCTGAATTGCATATCCTCCATTCTTGAAACTCTTCTTGAAGTTGTCCCTACAATTCTTGTTTGTTCTAATTTTTTAAACAAAGGTTTCCAGGTTCAGGTAGTTGATCTTTCTCCCACTTCAATGTATTGTATCTCTCTGATTCTAACAGTAAAACATTTCCCAATTATGTTTCACTTCAAGTGTTCCCCATTTTATAGCCCTTAAGCATTAAAGAGCATTAGATTTATACATTTAGAATAGAAGGGACTTTAAAGGACACCAGGTTAAAAAATCCTTTGTTTTATAGATGAATAAACAGACAGAGCAGTTAGGTGATTTGTCCAATGTCACACAGATGGTAAGTATTAGAGGCATGATTTGAATAGGTCTTCTGAGGCTCTTTTCACTGAAGCACTCCTTCCAGTTATTTGGACGGGAGTATTCAAATTATATAAGATTGTTAGTAATTTTCAAATCATGATAGACTGAGTTAGCAGGCCTTCTTAAACAGAAAATGTTCGCTTCCTTACAGTTACTTCCTCCAACTGGTAAGTTTCTTACCAAACCTCAGTTTACCATTTTCCTGCTCTCTTCAAACCTATGATACTCCAGACCAGGCCATTTCCCCATCTGCATTTCTATCTCTTTTTTATATTTTATCTACTCTACTCCCTTGGCTATCTTCTGTCTCTAAAAATGTAAGCTCCTTAAAGGTAAGAACTGTCTTTCTTATTATTTATTTTCTCCAGTACTTGGCACAGTGTCCTACTTCATGGAAAGTTCTTAAGAGAAATCTTATCCATCTTTATCTATCCTAATTAATAGCCTAAGTGGCAGTTATGTTGTTATGCCACAGTTCTCTTTTAATGTCCTGACCCAGTTTCCCTAATTGTCCTACTCAGTTACTCTGCCTCAGGTTATAAGGATTCCCTCTTAATGTTTGATAGGATAAGGGTCTTACATCTTAGACATCATTAGAATATTGGGAGCCTCTCCTGTACCTCGTTCCATTATGTCATCCTAGGTGTCTGCCTCCATTATGTCATCCTTATCCTAGGTATCTCCCCCATTATGTCACTGTTCTTATTAGCCTATAAAAGAATCTTGTATCTGACATTCTCTGCTGGATTCTTGGAGACCATAGTCTCATTCAGTCCTGGGACCAAACCATGGATCCATTTGGTCCCAGTAAATTTCTCCCTTTCAAATAAATTATTAAATGGTCCTCTAATCTCTATCTTGCCTCAGCTTCTCCAGCATTACAATATCTTTTACTGTTCCCTACAGTTGGAAAGTAAGCCATTCTTCTAAGTCAGCATAGGCAGAGAGAGAAGAGGTGAGTGTTAGGGAAGAAGAGAAAAAGAGTCCAACACGTTGTATTTATGATGAGTATTATATAATTGACTTTCACAGCATTAAAGAAAAGAACCTATGGCCCTTTAATGAAAAGAAATGATGCAGAAGATTGGAACATTGTACTGAGTTGGGAGTGCTGTTGCATTTCTGATCTCCTTGCACGTGAAATTATCCTTTATTTGCCTCACTACTGCCATAAAATAGAGTATATAATGGAAAAAATGACTAAGGAAAATATTTCTTCTTCAGTGTTTATGTAATGTTTCTATCTTATATGATCTTTTAAAGTGGTCAACATATTCAGAGATTAGGGTTAATCATTAGTTTTAAGAATAGACAAGATGCAAAACATTTGATAAATATTAACCAATAACAATCAATCTTTCAGTAAACATT
This sequence comes from Sarcophilus harrisii, assembly GCF_902635505.1. Taxonomy (NCBI): domain Eukaryota; kingdom Metazoa; phylum Chordata; class Mammalia; order Dasyuromorphia; family Dasyuridae; genus Sarcophilus; species Sarcophilus harrisii. The sequence goes on from NC_045426.1 coordinate 477,872,089, forward strand.
AAGTTTAATAAACTTAATCAACACAGTGCCAAGCACTGTGTTAAGCTTTGGGGATACAAAAAGACAGGTTCTGTCCCCATGGTGTTCATAATCTAGTGGGAGAGCCAATGCAAACTAAATATCTTTATCTCAAACTATATACTAGATAAATAGGAAATAATTAACAGGAAAGAATCTAGAATTAAGAGGGGTTAAGAAAGGCTTCCCATAAAAGATGACTTTTTTAGTTAATAGAGTTGAGGAGGGAGAGCATTCTAGAAATGGGAGAGAAGAGAAAAAATGCTCACAGCCAAGAAATGGAGTGTCTTGTTCTTGGGAGATCCAGAGATCAGTATCATTGGACTGAAGAATATATGTTGGGGAATAAGGTTTCAAAAGATGGGAAAGGTAAAACAACTTATGAGTCTGTTTTTTTCAGCAATCAATTCATATTTATGATAAAATTTTATCATGAATTTAAAATTATCAAAAACTTTATATGAGAGATATTTGATTGGTATACATAAAAGTCGAGAGAAGAGAATGAATTTAAGAGATATTATGAAGGTAGAAATGACAAGACTTAACAGCAAATTGGAAATATGAAATGAGTGAGAGAATTGAAGATGACACCAACGTTGCAAAACTAGGTAACTGGGTGGGTAATTTCTTCAACAGTAATAGAGAAATTGAATAGGGAAGGGACTTATTTATTATTGAATAGGGAAGGGATAATGAGATCCCTTTTGGACATATTGAATTTGAGATGCCTATGGGATATTCCATTTGGCTATCCAAAAGGCAATTGGGGATGACAGATTTAGGCAACTGATTGAGGGCTGAATATGTTGATCTAGGAATCATCTATGTAGCAAAGATAAGGTTGTATAGGTAATCTTTGTCTAAGACAGGAAATGATCACAGTATTTGGAACACACTTTTTTTAAAGACAGGATATAAAAACATTTTTTTCTCACTTCTTACTGATCTTACATAATTAGATAAGAAATTTTTTTTTTTAAATCTGGTTCCCTTCTGGGGCATAAATATTTTGACAGAGTATTTCTTTGAGACTTTTTGCAGCAATTTTAAAAACTAGCAATTTCTAGGTAAGTACAAATATAAAGTATTCATATATGCCCTATCTTTCCAATTAGATAGTGATTGTGCCTCACAATTTCTGCATCTGCAATGCTTAGCACAACACTTTGCATGCAGTATTCATTCATTCATTCAGTGTTGGTGATGATGATGTACATTTTCTCTAAATCTGGTGACATTTTCATTAATTAAGGAGAATAGTGCAAATGAATAGCAGTAGATAATCAGATAGATGATCAGATCCAAAACTCCTTGACATGGAAATGATCCGTAGAGAACCAAACAATGGGACAGGAAATTGCCAGCCTGACACAGCAGTGGGGATGGTGTTTTTGTGACAATAACTTCTTCTGAGTGATAAATTTAGAACTATACAAATAAGCAGAACAGTCATTGATAATTATAGGGTCCAGTAGTGGACCTGTATATTAGTACATGGTCAAAGATTCACTGATAATTCTGTCAGTGATCACAGAAGTGGAAGTTGATAAAACAACAACAACAACAACAAAGAAAATAGCTGCTCAAAGACAAATGAGATCCATTTTCCATCATAGTCTTGATGATGAAGAAAGCTAAAGACACTAAAGGAACACATCTATTTCAGCTAGGAGTCAAACCGAGCAAATATAATGATAGCTTGGAAGTGTTAACACAAACTAAGATTGAAAAACATTCCTGGAGTAGCAACTAGAATTCTTAATAGAAATTCCAGGAAGCCTAGAAACATATATGTATTGATTTTATTTTAAGGGGTGGGATGTGGGGAGAGGAATTCATCTTCTAGGAAAGTGCAGGCTACCTAGACATTACTTTTTAAACAGATCACACTGGGAATCAGTGAATTAGATTTAGAAAATGACCTTCTTTGCACATATTTTTTTTTTTTCCTGCAGCCATTGAGGAGGAAGGGGAAAGCACTTGTCCTTTCTCTTGAAAGCTTTATGGAAAACATTCCTTTTTGGCTCTCATCTTTCCTCCCTTTGAACATCTAACCAGATGTATACCATCAGCTGCTTTACTTAAGCTACCAACTGCCTCCTTGCAAGCTACATTGACTAAAGAGAGAAAATGAGAGTATGGCTTTCTTAGTGAAGAGGGAAAATTAAGAATATTGGTTTTGTTTTTCTCATTTCCTTCTCTTGTTTTCCTCCTTGCCACTAGTTGGAATTCTATGCATTGTAGAATCAAAGTGATTGAATTTTGCTAATTAATTTTTAGCTAATGATGAAATGGATAGAAAACTGAACCTTAGAATTAGTAAAACAAGTTCAAATCTTGACTTTGGCACCTATTTATTTATTTATCTATTATACCTTTTTATTTACAAGATATATGCATGGGTAATTTTTCAGCATTGATAATTGCAAAATCTTTTGTTCCAATTTTTCCCCTCCTTCCCACCACCCTCTCCCCCAGATGACAGATGGACTAATATATGTTAAATATATTAAACTATATGTTAAATACAATATATGTATACATATCCATACAGTTATTTTGTTGCACAAGAAGAACCATACTTTGAAATAATGTACAATTAATCTGTGAAGGAAATCAAAAATGCAAGCAGACAAAAGCATAGGAATTGGAAATGCTATGTAGTGGTTGACACTCATTTCCCAGAGTTCTTTTGCTGGGTGTAGCTGGTTCTATTCATTATTGAACAAATGGAATTCATTTGGTTCCTCATTGTTGAAGAGAGTCACTTCCATTAGAATTGATCATCATATGGTATTGTTGTTGAAGTATATAATGATCTCCTGGTCCTGCTCTTTTCACTCAGCATCAGTTCATATTCGTTTCTTCAGGCCTTTCTGAAATTATCCTGTTGGTCCTTTCTTACAGAACAATAATATTCAATAACATTCATATGCCACAATTTATTCAGCCATTCTCCAATTGGTGGTCATCCACTCAGTTTCCAGTTTCTAGCCACTACAAAGAGGACTGCCACAAACATTTTGCCACATACAGGTCCCTTTCCCTTCTTTAAGATTTCTTTGGGATATAAGCCTAATAGTAACACTGCTAAATCAAAGGGTATGCACAGTTTGATAACTTTTTGAGCATAGTTCCAAATTGCATTCCAGAATGGTTGGATTCATTCATAATTCCACCAACAATAATGTATCAGTGTCCCAGTTTTCCCATATCCACTCCAACACTCAGCATAGTCTTTTCCTGTTATCTTAGCCAATCTGAGAGGTGTGTAGTGGTATCTCAGAGTTGTCTTAATTTGCATTTCTCTGATCAATAGTGATTTAAAGTACCTTTTCATATGATTAGAAATAGTTTCAATTTCTTCATCTGAAAATTGTCTGTTCATATCCTTTGACCATTTATCAACTGGAGAATGGCCTGATTACTTATGAAGTAGAGTCAATGCTCTATATATTTTGGAAATGAGGCCTTTGTTAGAAATTTTGACTGTAAAAATGTTTTCCCAGTTTATTGTTTACCTTCTAATCTTAAATGCATTAATTTTGTTTGTACAAAAGCTTTTCAATTTGATATAATCAAAATTGTCTATGTTGTGATCAATAATGATTTCTAGTTCTTCTTTGGTCACAAATTCCTTCCTCCTCCACAGGTCTGAGAGGTAAACTATCCTATGTTCCTCTAATTCATTTATAATCTCATTCTCTATGTTTAGATCATGAACCCATTTTGACCTTATCTTGGTGTACAGTGTTAAGTATGAGTCAGTCATACTAATTTCCAATTTTCCCAGCAGTTTTTGTCAAATAGTGAATTCTTATCCCAAAAGCTGGGATCTTTGGGTTTGTCAAACACTAGATTATTAAAGTTATTGACTATTTTGTCCTTTGAACCTAACCTATTCCATTGATCAACTAGTCTATTTCTTAGCTGATAACCAAATGTTTTTGTTAATCTCTGCTTTATAATATAGTTTTAGATCTGGTACAACTAGGCCACCTTCATTTGATTTTTTTCCCTTAGTTCCCTTGAAAGTCTTGACCTTTTGTTCTTCCAGGTGAATTTTGTTGTTATTTTCTTTAGATCATTAAAATAGTTTTTTGGGAGTCTGATTGGTATAGCACTCAATAAATAGATTAGTTTAGGTAGTTTTGCCATCTTTATTATATTTGCTTGGCCTATCCAAGAGCACTTAATATTTTCCCAGTTAGTTAGATCTGACTTTGTATGGAAAGTGTTTTGTAATTTTGCTCATATATTTCCTGACTTTCCCTTGGCAGATAGATTCCCAAATATTTTATACTATTGGCACTTTATTTTTTTATTATAACTTTTTATTTACAAGATATATGCATAGATAATTTTTCAGTATTGACAGTTACAAATCCTTTTGTTCCAACTTTTTCCTTCCCCCCCCCTCCCTTCCCCTAGATGGCAGGTTGACGAATACATGCTAAATATGTTAAAGTACAAGTTAAATACAATATATGTATACATGTCCAAATAGTTATTTTGCTGTACAAAAAGAATCAGACTTTGAAATAGTGTACTATTAGCCTGTGAAGGAAATAAAAAATGAAGGTGGACAAAAATGGAGGGATTGGGAATTCTATGTAGTGGTTCATTGTCATCTCCCAGAGTTCTTTCCCTGGGTGTAGCTGGTTCAGTTTATTACTGCTCTATTGGAACTGATTTGGTTCATCTCATTGTTGAAGAGGACCATTCCCATCAGAATTGATCATCATATAGTATTGTTGATAAAGTATATAATGATCTTCTGGTCCTGCTCATTTCACTCAGCATCACTTCATGTAAGTCTCTTCAGGCCTTTCTGAAATCATGCTGCTGGTCATTTCTTATAGAACAATAATATTCTATAATATTCATATACCACAATTTATTTAGCCATTCTCCAATTGATGGACATCCACTCAGTTTCCTGTTTCTGGCCACTACAAAGAGGGCTCAGCAGTTACTTTAAATGAAATTTCTCTTTGTAACTCTAATTGTTGGAATTTGTTAGTGATATATAAGAATGCTAATGACTTATGTGGGTTTATTTTGTATCCTGCAACTTTGCTAAAGGTGTGGATTATTTTTAATAGAATCTCTAGGTTTCTCTAAGTATACCATCATATCATCTGCAAAGAGTGATAATTTGGTTTCCTCATTACGTACTCTAATTCCTTTAATCTCTTTCTCAACTCTTATTGCTAAAGCTAACATTTCTAATACAATATTGAATAGTAATGATGATAGTAAGCAACCTTGTTCTACTGATCTTATTGGGAATGGTTCCAGTTTATCCCCATTACATATGATGTTTACTAATGATTTTAAAAAGATGCTACTGATTATTTTAAGGAAAAGTCCATTTATTCCTATACTCTCAAGTGCTTTTAATAGAATGGATATTGGATTTTATCAAATGCTTTTTCTGCATCTATTGAGATAATCATATGGTTTTTGTTAATTTGGTTATTGATATAGTCAATTATACTAATAGTTTTCCTAATATTGAACCAAATCTACATTCCTGGTATAAATCCTACTTGGTCATGGAGTATAATCCTGGAGAAGATTTTCTGTAATCTTTTTGCTAATATTTTATTTATGATTTTAGCATGAACATTCATTATGGAGATTGGTCTATAATTTTCTTTCTCTGTTTTTAACTTATCTGGTTTGGGTATCAGTACCAAGTCTGTGTCATAAAAGAAATTTGGTAGGAGTCCTGAATTCCCTATTTTTTCAAATAGTTTATATAACATTGGAGTTAATTGTTCTTTAAATGTTTGGTAGAGTTCACATGTAAATCCATCTGGTCTTGGGAGTTGATTAATAGCTTGTTCTATTTCTTTTCCTAAAATGGGATTATTTAAACAATTTACTCCCTCTTCTGTTAATCTGACCCTATATTTTTGAAGGTAGTCATCCATTTCACTTAGGTTATCAAATTTATTGGCATAAAGTTGAGCAAAGTAACTTCTAATTATTGCTCTAATTTCCTCTTCATTGGTGAAAGTTCTCCCTTTTCATTTTTAAGACTAACAATTTGATGTTCCTCTTTCCTTTTTCTAATAAGATTTACCCAAGGTTTATCTATTTTATTGCTTTTTTCACAAAACCAACTCAGTTTTATTTATTAATTCAATAGTTTTCTTTTACTTTCAATCTTATCAATTTCTCATTTTAATTTTAGAATTTCAAGTTTAGTATTTGATTGGGTTTTTTTAATTTAGTCTTTTTCTAGCTTTGTAAGTTGCAAGTCCAATTCATTGATCTCTATTTTATTCAAGTAAGCTTCCAGAGATATAAAATTTCCCCTTATTACTGATTTGGCTGCATTCCACAAATTTTGGTATGTTGTCTCGTTGTCATTCTCTTGGGTGCAATTATTAATTGTATCTATGATTTACTGTTTCACCCATTCACTCTTTAAGATAAGATTGTATCGTTTCCAATTACTTTTTGGTCTATTTACCCCTAGCTTTTTGTTAAATGTAGTTTTTATTGCATCATGATTTGAAAAGAAAGCATTTACTATTTCTGCCTTTTTGCATTTAATTTTAAGGTCTTTAAGTGCTAATAAATGGCCAGTTTTTGTATAGGTTCCATGAAACTACTGAGAAGAAAGTATAATCCTTTCTGTCTCCATTCAGTTTTCTCCAAAGATCTATCATATCCAACTTTTCTAATATTCTATTTAGCTCTTTAACTTCTTTCTTATTTGTTTTGTGGTTTGATTTATCTAGTTCTGAGAGTGGAAGGTTAAGATCTCCCATTATTATAGTTTTGCTGTCTATTTCTTCTTGCAACTCTCTTAATTTTTCCTTTAAGAAGTTAGATGCTATACCACTTGGTGCATTTATGTTTAGTATTGATTTTGCTTCATTGTCAATCATACCCATTAGCAAGATATTAGGCCTTTGTTTTTTCATCTGCAAAGTAAGAATAATAATAGTTATGTGAGACAATTTGTCAAGTCAAAAATTGTAGAGGACTAGAACTCTAGGGAAGTATACTTGAAACAAGGTGTTAACTCAGTGGAATTGATGAGATTATGGTTCTCTAGTTCCATATATATTTAATACTTAGTGTGGTAATGAAATGGTTCTCTAGTTCACACATATTCTGTATGCTGTAATGATGTAATTGTACTAAGATATATAAGGACTGGGAATAAGACATTCCATTTTTGACCATCCTCTTGGTGGCTCTTACTTCTCCACCTAAGTACAAGGCCCACCCAAAGACCTCCAAAAAGCTAGCCCGAACATTACAAAAAATGATCACTGATTAAGCCCTATTGTGTACCATGATATTAAGCTAAGTAAGTGAGGCAGGTGACCTTATACAGTCCTCCTCACTTATAAACAATTCACTTGCATGTCAGAACATCCTCTCCCTCATGTCATGATCCTCTTTGAATGAAGAACAAACAAGAGAAACAAGCTAAGTTCTGTGTTTAGCAAACCTTAAAACTGAGGCAACTGGTAGAGTGATGTGCTTGGAGTCAAAATGACCTCAGACACTTGCTAGCTGTGTGGCCCTGAGAAATTCATTTAACCTCTATTTGCCTCAGTTTACCCCATTTTAAATGGAGATTATAAAAGGGTTCCATCTTATAGAGTTTTGTCAAATGATACAATATTTACAAAAAGTTCTTAACAAAATGTCTTGCATATAGTAGGCACTATATAAATGCTTGTTTCCTCTCTCTTCCCTATATAAATGTTAGCCATTATTTTGAAACAGATGTGAATTATAGTTGCATGAATTCATGTGGTTGTTTAAATATGTAGTCCATTCTATTTTCTAAAGAGAAGTTTTTAATATGTAGATTTTTTTAATGCTACCCCAAAACTGGGAGAGTAGCTAGACTTCTTTACTATGATTATCTCCCTTATAATCCAGATTTTGATTTGGGTCTATTGTGAAAAAGAAGGTATTTTTGAACTGAAATCGCACAACTTAATTTATTTTCTCTCCATCCCAACCTACATATAATATCTATGTACAATTAATATCATCATACATATTAGCCAATGGAACTACTAATGTGCTAGTTCCATAATAATGAAAAGACTGGTCCACTACCCTAAACCACTGAAGTTTTCTGAGAAATCCTAGCTAGAATCACATAACAACAACAACAACAACACCAAGACTGCAAGAGAAATGTACTCCATTTTTTATTATTCCTCAGGTTTCTGACTCACAACTGAATTTACATCAAGAAATACATTGGAGTTTATCTAATCACTTAGGGGTAGATTTCCATGTCTCAAGTTAAGATAGAATCCCCCAAACCAACATATAACAAGCCTCACTACAGTAGTTCTGACCAGGTAGTGTTTTGCCCAAATCTTTAAGCTTATCTTTAAGCTACAGTACCTACACTGTGGCAAAACTCTTATTGGCTACCCTCCATGAAGCCCTGCAGCAGTCCCAGAGCCAGGGACAGAAATTCCTATTGATAGGGATGTGAACCTGTGTTTCTTTTTGAAATTAACACTTTGAAATTCTGTCCCCTTTGATTCCTGACCCTCCCAGAATCAGAATCCTAGGCTCTATGAATCTGTGAGAGAGCTTCTCAGGCTGGACCATTTCTAAGGCAAATCATTTCCATTGATAGCCAGATCTCCATGTAAATTCAGGCTAAAAAAGCATTCAAAGTAATTTCAATTGGGAGACCCTGGTCTGATCAGTTCAAACTGTCCCCACTGTGCTGCCTCTCTCCTCCCCCACCAAGATCTGCTCATAAAATAGGTTTCTGTTTACTCATTTCTTTGCAAAAGTCTGCAGTAGGGCATAGCAGCCTGCCAGCACTCCTGTCCAATGAACAGACATTCTTTTCTCAGTGCCAGCCTCCATTTCCCTAACAGCACTTTGCCACTGAAGAAGTCAGTTTTTCTAGCAAAGCTGATTTCTCATCCAACAATAAACTTCTATTTTTGTCACCTAAAACTCTTTGGATTCGGGAATTCTTTCACAAAGGACCTGTGTAGACTAAAAGAGGATTTCCACAACTCTCTGACTGCCACTAGAACCTCATCACTATCAGACATGACATCATACTCCTACCAAAGAGCTCATGATATACAGACTCTTAATGAGTGATCCATGATGCAGTTAGTTTGCTGATACATAGAAAGAGAGCCTTGAACAACTACACTGATATATAACAAATTTGAGAATTGACTGTCGTCTTGAGAGTTGTAGTTCATAGGAACAAACATTTTCATCTCAGTCTTTAGAAGCTACTTGTCTTGATCTCTGAATCAGAATTTTGAACCTTTGAATCTCTTTGAGGTGGAATTGACTCAGACTCCAGATTTCCTAAATACACAATATTTAAGAAACAGAATGAGAGAAAATGGTTGGAATCTCAACAGCTGAACAGCAACCACAATAGTAAGCCTTTTCAGTCCCAGGGACAACTCTAAGAAAAAGGAAAAAAAAAGAAAAGATAAATTGAGTTATGCTAGAAAAAGGAGAGCATCATCCCCTGTAGGTATCTCAGAGGAAAAAATTCCTGAAACCCCCCAATGTATCTACCTCTTCAAGAACTGAAGGAAGTTCCAAGAAAAGCTCTGCTCCTTCCCCAACTTTCCTCCCTGTTCCTGTCAATAACATATATCTTAACATGCTCCATATTGCTTCTTTACCTTGGTATTTCCCAGGAATCTAAATGTTTGCCTCAACTTTACAGATGCCATTGGTTAGCTAAAGATGAACATAAATTTAAATTCAGGCAAATCCAAACCTCTGACTAAATGTTAGGAATTTTCCTAATTAGAGGCTCTCCTACTCCCAACTTCTTTTAATAAAAACTCCATAAAACAATAGAGGAAGGGACCACATGGACTTGATGGGATATTATATTACCCTAGGTAAAGATGAGCTAATTGATTTAAAAGGATATGTCTACTTAAAATTCCAGCATAAAAGAGAGGGGAGAAATCACCAAAGAATCTCAAAGACCAATTATACCATTCATGGTGACACAAAAATCAGTGTTTTACATTGCTCTTCAATAATGTTGTCCTTTACCAAGAATAGCAAAAGAGAAGAAAGAATGAATTTAGCCATCTGGAATGGTTGCCTATCATCATCAATTTTATTTAACCCTTTTCTCAACTTCTGCCATTTTTGGTCCCTCATGTTCTCAATCTTAGAGTTTTATTTAACACCTCATGTTCTGAGATATGTATTCACTTGCTAAGTTTTAGTTTTATTTTCCCATCATCTCTATTATCTGCTTTCTCTCCACTTTGGTAGTTCAGATCTTAGTATTTCTGCTTCAGACTACTTTCCTTTCCAATACATCATCTATATAGCTACCAAAGTGCCATTCTAAATATATATCTTTGCCCAAGCTACCCTCAAGAAATTTAAATGACTCCCCATTGTCACTATTTAAAAAAACCATTCAAAGTTCCAGCAAGCTTTGTAAGCATCTAAAATACTTCTCCCTTTCATACAATATATGATATAGCCAGACTGACTTCCTTGCCTTGAAGAAAACATTCCATACTCCATCTCAGTGTCATTGTCTGTATCTGAAATGTACAGGTACATTTTGTCACTTCTTCCTCTAAGAAAATCTAGCTTCCTTTAAAGTTAAGATGAGGGACCATTGCCTATTTAAGGCCATTCCTGTCCCTTTAACTGTTTCCCTGAAATTAATTCACATATATTTATGTATATATCATTTCCTCTTATAGAATGTGGAGAGCAGATAATATTTGGTTTATGTTTTCTTATCCCTAATGCCTAGCCCCGAACATAACACAAAGTAGTTGAGTAGTAAATGTCTATAGATTCACTGTACTCCAATAGATGGATAGTCTTTAAAGAAACAGAACCTTAAAATATTGTTCTTGCTTGTCCTTCAAAGAAAACATTTCCAAATTATAGTGTGTTGGAAAGTGTGCAAAATCTTATAATCAAGACTTACAAAAATGACTAAATATCTTCTTAACTGGGAGGGTGGTGGTGGTGGTACTAGGAATCTAACTAATATAATCTTAATAGCATAAATAAATTGTGTAATATGAAGATAGATCATTGTAACAATTATTACATTACTACTATTTTGAGTCAATCTTCAACTCTTTTGAGGTAAGCAAAATACTTGAATGTTTTTAAAAGAAGTGTCATTATGAAAGGTTTTATTCTTCTTCTGAATTGTGAGAAGAATTTAGCATTAATTAAATATAAAATATGAGTCCTAAGATATCAAACAGATAAGATATTCACTAATAAATAGAGTTTAAATAATCTTAATGCATTTAAGTATGTTATAGGGATGAATTGAAATATATCAGTTTATCATAACTACAGCCAGGGCTTCATTTAAGGTACAGATACAATAGATTGCAGAAATAGATCAATTGAGTAATTAAAACAGCTAGACGGGTTTTAAAAGAAGCAAAAAATGACAGTACTAAAGACATTTTGCTTATCCTGATGAGAGATTTTAATTTTAATTGTCAATAAGACCTGTTATCTTGGATTTGAAGTCAAAGGATTGTGTTTAAATGCAGACTCTCATTTGCTGGTATGTGACTATAGGCAAATCATGCAATCTCTCTGAGCATCAGTTTTCTCATCTATATAATAAGGGTAGTAATAATAGTTGATTTTCATATGATGTTTTTCAAAGTTTGGAAGTCACTTTACAAATTTTTTTTCATTTGATCTTTATGACAATCTTGTAGCATATAATTATTCCCATTTTACAGATTAGAAAAGTGAGACTCTAAGAGAGTAAGGAGTTCTTTTTAATTTATGATTAATCAAAGGCATTACTTAGGATTAATGTAACATAATTACTGACTTGCTCCTCTTCCTTTTTCTTGCCCTACACATAGCTACACATAATGACAGATCCAAACCCAGCAATTTTATTAAAAGGCTCTCTGTGGACCTTTCTAAATTAACCCATTCCCTTATGCCTACAGTTCTCTAGCTATCTTCCTATGCTGATATGGGCTTGAAAACTGGCCAGTTTGATTTCTCTTTGGATTTCCCAATTACCACTTTGTCTGGTGCTCTTCCTTTACCTTTGTTGGAGTAGTAGTAAGAGAGAGCTTAGCTATATTACTTATTTATGCTATACCATCTTTCCCAATCTTCACCTCAGCATGTCTTAAATTTTTTTAAATGTTATTTTATTTTATTAAATATTTTTGTTACATTTTTTAAAAAAAATTAACATTCTTTTTAAAATTAAGTTTGAAATTCGCTTACTCTCTCACAATCCTTCCCCATCCTTCAAGAAGGCAAGCAATATAAATCCATTATTCATGTGAAGTCATGCAAAATGTATTTCCATATTAGCCATGTTGCAAAAGAAAACATATAAAAAAAGGAAAAATAAAGTAAAAAAATTGACTTCAATCTGTACTCAAGTACATGAATTCTTTCTCTGGAGGTGGATAACATTTTTTTGTCATGGTTTCTTTGGAATTGCCTCAGATCATTATTTTGATGAGAATGGCTAAAGTTCTCTATAATATTGCTATTATTGTTTCCATTATCCTCCTGGTTCTGTTCACTTCATTTTGCATCAGTTCATATAGGACTTCCCAGGTTTGTTTGTTTTTTTTTTTTATTTTTTCCTGAAACCATCTTGCTTTTCTCTTCTTATTATGACCACAATCAAATACCACAACTTGTTTAGTCATTCCCCATTTAATAGACATCTCTTCAATTTCCAATTCTTTGCCACCACAAAAGAGCTACTATAAATATTTGGGATACAAACCTAGTAGTGGTATTGCTGAGTCAAAGGATATAGATAGTTTTATAGGCCTTTGTGTGCAGTTCTAAACTGTTCTTCAGAATGCTCAAACTAGTTCACAACTCCATAAAAAATGCACCAGTGTCTCAATTTTCAATTTAATGTCAATAGACATCCTTCTAGCATTTGTCATTTTCTTTACTGTTGTATCAGTCAATCTGATAGCTGTGAAATAGTACCTTAGCAAGTCATTGTCTTTCCATGTAAACTCATGTAAACTTCTAAACTTCCCTATTTCTGTTGAAAACTCCACAATCATAGGTTTATCTTGGCATTATAGTCATTCTTTACGAGACACATTGAATCCATTGCTAAATCTTGTCATTAAAACTTCCACACTATTTCTTACATATACCCTTTTTTTCCCCGATCATACAGATGTCATCATAATTCAGAACGTCCTCACCTTTTATCTACACGATTTTAATGACCTCTTAATTAGCATCTCTTGCTTAAATCTCTTCCATCATTAGTCTATCCTCCATATTGCTATCAAAATAATTTTCCTGAAGCAAAGAAATAATCATGTCACTCTATGGTTCAGTAAATATCTATAGCAACTATCACTCCTGAGATAAAGTGCAAACTCTTCAACTTTCCTTCACAAAATGGCCTTAACTTCTTTCAAATCTCTTTGGATATTACTCTTCTTCCTTCACTTTTTATTCTAATAAAAATTTCTTCCTTTCTGCTGCTCCCATATAGCACTCCATTATCCATCTTTGTGCCTAAATTGGTTATGCCTTTTATGTCTAGAATGCATTTCCTCCTCATCTCTGCTTCACAGAATTTCTTTCTTCCTTCAAGACAAATCTCAAGTGTTAATTTCTACATGAAGTTTTTGATGATCTCTTAAACTACTCTAAACTCTAAAACTTCCTAATAGTGCCCTTCCTAACTTCTCAGAGCTGCTAATCTACCTTTGGTATCCATTTATTACTCAACTATCACCTGTGGTTCCAAGATGCTTTAGGATGTTCAGTATCCATATACTATCTTGGCAAATGATTTAGTCCAGGTTGAGAGTAACCAATGGGTCTCAAACCCATTGGTGAGAAAAGGAGTTGCTTACATTAAGGATGTGAAGGCTTCCCCCAGTAAAATGGGTGAATGAATGGCTATAAAGCAGGTTTGGTCAGACATCAAAGACACAAAAGTCATCCATCCAAAACTATCACCAGTTATTTTGACTTTTGTCCTATCACTGGACTTCAATGACTATGGAAGAAAAAATGAAACTGAGGACTTAGTTCAAATCTGCTTCACTTAAATATAGTTCATATAAAAATTAAGACATCATACATCATCTACAATTTTATCCTGATATCATTATATAATTGGTTTTCTTTGTAAAGGAAGAAAGAACATTTATTTTCTTTATTCTTATATTCTTTTATATATATATATATATATATATATATATATATATATATATGACATGAAGATTATATGAATAGTTTTGTCTCTAGTGTAATTACAACCTGTTGGTTCGCATCCTGTGAGATCCTTGTCTTTGTCTTCCCATAAATCTTTCTATGATTATCTATTCAATATTCTAGCAGAGTTTTTAAGATCATTTAGCTTTACATTTATATATATATATATATATATATATATAAAATCAGTGCAGCACTTGGATTGCCAATCTTATCCTGTGTTTTCTCTATATGATAGGAATTCTCCATTTCTTGTTACATATTTCCTGTGTGTGTGTGTGTGTATGTGTGTGTGTGTGTCTGCGTGTGTGTATTCTTGTATGACTGAAACAGAAAAAATAAAGCACATCAGTGGAATAGCTTTGTTTTTCAGGAAAATATATTTACATGAGAAAGCCTATGAATCAGATTGGATATACATGGTAGAAAATGCAACAGGACAAATGATAGAAGAAACAAAAATGATTATGTTGTTCTTATATAACATAAACTATCAGACCCGAAAGAGAAAATAGGTGATGAATTTCAGAAATGGTTTACGAACTTGGTATGGAAGTAAACATAGTTACAATGGGGAGCTTCAACTATTCTGAAATATGCTGGATTTCTTGACTAGCCTTAAAACATTTTATTCTTCCAAAAAGTGGAGAAGAGAATGAAAGAAATTGCTATTGAAATGATTCGGATACATAAGAAACAACTTTTTTTTTTTTTTTTTTTTTTTTTTTTTTTTTTGGCCAAAATGGAAATGTAAACCTTAGTGGGAAATGGGTAGACTATATTAGGGTTTGTGATAGATAAGAAAAGAAAAGCTGTAAATAGTCTGATATGTATATGAGATTTTGGTATAGCAAACTTTAAAGAGTTTTTTTGGGGGAAACTGGTAGGGTTCCATGCTCTCTTTAATCTTCATACTTCCTGAATTCTCTTTTCTTTTCCTTTGCAAGGAAGCAGAATCCAAAAATGTTCCTTTCTCCTTTTCTACTCCACTTTACTACTTCAATATGTGTCATACCGTATCTTTCAATGGGACAATAAATGTAAATGGGATCTATTCAGGCTCAGCACCTCAGAACCTTTGAGCTTTAGATTTACATCAACAACTGCCTCCAAGTCAATATTATCTAGATGTCTCACAGGCACATTTAACTCAGAATGTCCAAAATCAGGTCTATTATTTTCTCTTAAACCTTAACTTCACTTTTTCAGAGAGTGATACCAATACTTACCCAATTTCCAATATTTAAAACTTTGTTATCTGTGACTTTTCCCCTTTCTCTCATTCCTAATATCCAGTCAGGTGCCAAGTCCTATCAAATTCTACAATTGTCATGTTTTGTCCTTGAACACCCTCCTTTCTACCACTGTCACTAGCTTCATACTTGTCTTCATTACCAACAGGCTTGGTTTAATGCAATTATCTCCTAATTTAACATATTTCATTCCAATTCTAATATCTCTCCTTTCCAATCTAATTCTTCATACCTCTGGCAGAAAGATCTCTCATGAATAAATAGTCATTTTACTCCCCTAATAAAAAAATAAAATCTTTCTACTTAGCAAAGTTTAGGCATTCAAGATGCCCTCCACAATTGACATCACCTGACTTTTCCAGCTTTATTGATCTTCAATTGATCTTCAATTTTATTGATCTTCAATCTACCAATTGAATGTCTTACCACTGCATAAAGCCCAACTCACCATTGCATAAAGCCCCTTCCCCCAACCTTACCTAGTATTGGGGAGTTAATTTGTAAATGCAATTAGCATTTATAATCTATGTGTGGCTTCAAGCTAATTTATACAATAAGTTACAAGAAAAGGCTATTTTTTATCAAAACTTTAGATTTTTTCTGGCTCCTAACACAGTGCTCTGCTCATAATTTAGATGCTTAATAAAGACATTTTTTTTTATTTTTTAAAAATTAATTGAGCTTCTTTCTCCTGACTCAAGGGGTAGCAGCCTGATTCATTTCAACATTACTGAGCTTTTAATGGTGAATTATCCTAACTTTAATCTCTCTTTTTCCAGTGTAAATCCATTTCTTTCTATCCATTGGTCTGCTATGGAAATGGAAAATGCATGTATTAGAATATTTCTCATATTAGTTAGAATTAAATAATTCAGATATAAATTACAAATTAGTCTTTGTTCTTTGATATTAAAAGGTAATACAATATTAGATATAGTATAAGGTGAAACTAGATTTATCATTGAAATATATCAAATTTGTATTATTCTGCAGATCAGAATTCTTTGCTATTTTCATTATGGAAAGTATAGAAGAAAGCAAAATGTCCCTAACTTTTCATCAAACTTTAGGAGCTACTGTTTGCCTAAATCCTTTAAATAAAGTTTTCTTGTTGCTATTTACTTCTGTTTCTTAAAATGTAACATTCTGGTTACCTGAAAGTTCTGGCTAGTTAGATTTAAGCTAATTTCATCTTTCTATATTTGAGTGGCAATATAGGTTATAATATAAAATATATATATATATGAACTTAAATATATCAAATCATTTGCCATAATCTGTCATGTTTTTCAAGCTTGTTATTTTTCAAAACAGAATACTAACCCTACAAAGAAACTTCAGATATGTCATTTTTACATAAAGGGAAATTATCTCTTTTGTAATACCTCATTAATTTGGACTAGATATCACCTCTGAGGTCCCTGCAAATTCTAAATTTATGTTCCTATGATCATAATTTAGTTATCACTAATTTGTAATTTGCTGTGATTCACATAAAAGCTGAATTATCATTATTGAGGAAAAAGTTCACATTATTGTGGCATGACTTAGAACTTTCATTGACATGCTACATTTAATGAGAATTATAATTTTTCTCATTAATTTAACATATTATCTTCATGGATGTCCATTGATCTTCCCAACAGAGCTGCCTTCTATCCAAGGGCATATTGAGATGAGTTGAAGTCTTTCACAAATTCAAAAGTTTAGAGATATGGGATGGGTGAGACAAATAGTAGAGGTTCTCTTCTTACTAAATATGACAAATTGCCACAAACTCTTTGAATAGCTTTGGACCTATCCTTTGACTTAATTATTAGCAGTTTCACTAATTCGCCTTTTTTTCTTGTTTTTCAGTCAAGTGTGTCCAACTCTTTGTGATCCCTCTTGGGGGTTTCTTGTCAAAGATACTAGAATGGTTTGCAATTTTCTTCTCCAATGCATTTTACAGATGAGGAAACTGAGATAAATAAAGTTAAGTGACTTGCTCAGGGTCACACAGCTAAGAAGTATCTAAGGCCTGATTTGAACTCATAAAGATATGAAGCCAAGTCTTTGTGATTCCAAGCACAATGCTCTGGACAATTATTTCTGTTTTAATTCCCAGAATCCTACTGCCACTATATATAGTAATAAGACCTCATATCTCTGTCTTTTCTGACTCTGTGTTGAAAACTTAGTGTCGATCTCTTTCTTACTGTCAAATATTCCCCTTTGCCTTGCTCCTTTTTTGACCTTTCAAAGTTTCCACGATTGACCACAGCTCCTGGTCATGAGTCTATGATCTCAAACCCTGGGAGACTTTAGCCAACATCTTGGAAGACCTGCTTCTCCTATCTTATTCCAGAGCAGAACCTGATTGAACAGGAAAATTAATATTCATTGATATCATTTTAATATGGAAAGTTCCTTAAAGCAATTACATTAAAAAAATACCTCGGTTCTTTTAAGACAACTCATAAGAGAGAGAAATTCTCTTTTATTTTAAATAAGGAAGTTTTAGTCTCTCTAGATACACATAAATAGAGATATGGATATAGTTCTCTCATATAAAAATACAACAAATAACAGGGGATAATGAGATAAAGAGGAAGAAAAATCCCTGAAATAGAGGAGAAATAAGGAAATGATAGCTTTCTTTAAGTTTTCTGTATCATGTGTAATTGCTTGGCCCTAAAAGGTAAAAAGAACTAAGGAACATTTATGAATGGGTAGAAATTGCTGAAGAGCAGAGTTAAGTAAATAAAATAAAACTTTTAAATAATTAGAACTTTCTATAAGTTTGATAGGCTATATTAAGAGGAAGAAAAATTTTCTTTTACTGAATATAATCAATAAGGTATTGTTTTACTACTTCTTTGCAATGTTCGAGGCTTGTGCTTGTATTCTTTTTCTATTATGTGCTTGCCTCTGAGATGTTCTGATTCTATTTGAGAAAATTTGACCCATAGATAATTACTACTATGTGGGTCCTGATTTCCTCATCTATAAATGAGGAGAAAATGCCTTTTAGGTGCCTTCTGGTTTTTCCATCTATGATCATCTAATTCTGTAATTCTGATCTATTTGACCTTTATCAAATCTAAAATTCTATGATCTATAATTCTTGCTAAAATTAGAGAAAAACAATTAGCAAAATAGCAAACATTAGGGGAAAATCAACAAGCAAATACATGGAGCAGATATCTATGAAGACTTTTACTATGAAATACAATAATTTGCTTAAACATGATTTTGTGTTGATTAGAAAAGTCAGTATGACAAATATTGACTAATCATGAATCCTTGCTAGATATTTTAAATCTGAAATTCTATGATCTATAGTACTTACTAATATTAGAGAAAATATTTAGTCAACTAACAAACATTAAGGAAGAACAATGAACACATTCATGGATCAGATATCTATGTAAACTTCCATTATGAAATACAATCATTTTCTTAAAGATAACTTTATGCCTTGATTAAAATATCAGTATTTGAAAAATGTTGACTAAACAGAACTTAACTAGATGTTGTAAAACTGAAATTTCCTCTTGAAATTCATTTATGCTGTGGGTTCTTTTCTTCTGACAGGCACTTCAAGCTTGACTTTAATGAAGGGAATGTGGAGATACTTAAATCCTGATTTTAATGAAGGCCCATTACTTTAGTTAAGACAAACAAATTTAGACTTGGAAACAGAAGCAGGACTCTACTTAATGAATTTTCTAATTTTTCTCTGCTTCAGGCTTTAACAATGAATCTTTAGTCCTGACAAATATTTACTTTAAATTATGAAAAAATGTTAGTCCTGATTATAGTAGGTGGTTCTTCATACTCCCTATAAGCGAGATGATTCTCTTTTTCTGATATAGCATCTCCTCTATTTGCTCTTCCTAAAAACCTCATCAGTCTAGGTACTAGGACTAGGAGGTCTTTAGTAAGGATATTCAATACACTTCGAAGATGCTGATGAAGCATTTGACCCCAAATTAGAGACAATATGTATAATTGAGTTACTTGGAGTCAGAAGAGGTCTAAAACCTTTAAGTTTTTTTTTTTTTAAAGCTGTTTGACTATCAATGAGTCACTTGTTAGTGTCATGTTACTCACTTATAAAATTCAGATGATAATAAAATACGAATTCTCTAGCTCACAGTTATGAGGAAAGCTTGCCAAAAATCTTAAAGGTTTTATATAAAGATGAGTTATGATCATTATATCATGGAAAGAAAAAGGTTAATTTCCATATTGTTCAGAATCATTAAGGAGAATAAACTCCACTGTTCCCCCCTATACACACATATATTACAGTCATAGGTTTTCTCATTTTCTGTATCATAAAGCAAATTGGGAAGTAGTATGATAGTTGATAGGAGGTGAGGTCTAAGTCTTTCTTCTGAAATGTTTTAGTTGTATAACCCTGGGGAAGTCAGTTAACATCTCAGTAACTCTCTAAATCCGTTAGTTGCAAACTCAGCATTGATAGAGAGAATTTTCCACAATAATTGAATCAACCATCTAGATAAAAAGTAGTAGTAATAAATAAATTAAAGAATAATTGGAATAATAGGATTTAGGGATCTTCATATTTCCACTGTTTACAAACTACATATCTTAAGAGATTATGCTTTGGACCTATACCATCTCCACATCTCTTTTAGTCCATAACCAAGAGATTACAAAAATTTTCATGTCAGTAGGATTGGGGTTGCAAGAGATATCTGAAGAGAAAATGAAAGGTTTAGAGTAGTTACTATGGTGAAGGAGAATAAATCAATCTAGAGGTGAGAGATTATTGAGTAGCAACGACTTGGCAAAGGCTTTTTTAACATAAATGTATAGCAGTTGAAAGAAATTCATGACTCAGTGTCATTACCCTCTGTTCTCTGCAGTTTAAAAAGAGTAGAGGAATCACATGATAGGGGATATTCAATCATATTTGACTGGAAACAGGAGAAGTTCTGGACAATCTGATATTCTCTGGGGGTGGCTAGTGATTCACCAAAGTGGCAGGCCATGGAGTCAAGGCTGGGTATGCATGCAAATAAAATGAAAGTAGAGAAGCTGGGCTGGGCGAACATTGGGGATAGAGGGACAGTACTGCCAGAAGTATTAGTTTTCTCTAGAGAGAGGGAAACTGTACTTGGGAAGGAACAAGTTGCTTGAATATTTTCACTCCTGATCAATCTGACAGAATTAGGAGACTTAGCCCTAGGACATGAATGTGCTACCTAGGAGTTTCTATGGAAATGAATTAGGGAAGGAATGGGAAGCCACAAGGACATAGGAATATTCTATAATCGATTTAGCTGTATGGATTAAAGTTAAGGGTAGAATTGAAATCCAGCTTTCCATCCACTGACAATGACAATGGAGATAGACTGTGTAAGTTATATATGTAATACATATTGAGAATTCCTACAGTCTGGGAAGTAATGCATATGTGGTCTATAGAACATTATACATGTTCAGTTATTGTTAAAAAAAATTTGAAAAGAACTAAGAAATTTAAAGGCAAAGTGTCTTATCCTGTATTTCTGTGGTAACTATAAAATATTTTTGGAAAGAAAAGCTATATTCTGCCATAATGGGAAAGATTACCTTTATAAAAATAGAAAGTTAGCACATAGGTAAGATGAAAATATTTATATTTATATCCCAAATATTGTCTCTATTTATTTGTTTGATTCAAGACTGGTGAAAAGAATATTGTTAGACCAAAAGCAATATTATTATTGTTATTATTATTATATAGATATAACACAGAGTCTTGGGCCTCTCAAAGAACTTGGGATTCATACAGATGAGTAGGACAGCAGTGAGCATGCTTACATGCTACAAGAAGATGTCCAGTTACTTCAAATTGGCCCATGCCCTGGAATCTTTTTTTTTTTCTTATTTTTCAAATATTTTATTTTTTCCCAATTACTTGTAGAAAATTTCAAAAATTCATTTTTTTTAAATGTTGAGCTCCAAATTTTCTCTCTCTCTCTCTCCCTTCTCTTCCTCCTCAATGAAAAGGCAAGCAATTTGATATAGATTATACACATGTGTGTGGTGTTCTCTTCTTTAAAATATAATGGTTCTCTCTGGGAGCAGGTTTCTTGGGGAGGTTTTCTGGAGGCAGCTTTAGTTTTGGTTCAGAGTAATAATCACTTCTATGCAGCCAGCTGATAAAATCCAAACATTTATTTTCTCCTTCCTTGGGCCCAGGTAGCTTTTTTTGAGGACTCAGCTTTCCTTGGTTCCAAGAGCTCTTGCTGCTATCTTTTGCCTCTAGCTCAACTCCGAGTGTTTCCAGCCAGCACCAAGGTGAAAATTGGAATGAATCTGACTTGCCTCTGAGAGAGGGCTTCTGGCTCTCAATCTCCCAGAGTGCTCTGTGTCTGTTTCAGAGTGCCTCTGTGTCTGTCCCAGAGTGCCTGGGAGCTTCTTGCTTATATGCGCTCCCTAGAGGTGGGAACACAAGCATTGTTTCTATCAGTTGCATTTAGTACCTTGTTTCAAGTTCTGGCCCATAACATCTCCTTATAAGATCAGATCAATCATACTGAACCATGCTAAATTAGATAATTATTGTCTCTATCAATTCTAATGATTCAACAGCTTGTAAGGATTCTAACAAATGTGGTCATGTAAAACATTTCAATATTAATCATGTTGTGAAAGAAAACACAGACAAAAATATCCAAGAAAAATAAAGCAAAAAAGTATGTTTTGATGTGCAAACAGATTCATCAATTTTTTCTCTGGAAAAATAGCATTTTTCTTTATAAATCCTTCAGAATTATCTTGGATCATTTTATTCTTGAGAATATCTAAGTTATTCACAGTTGATCATTGTACAATATTGCTGTTACTATGTATAATGCTGTCCTGGTTTTGCTCACTTCACTTAGTATCAGTTAATGCAAATTTTTCCAAGTTTCTCTGAAGATACCCTAATCATTATTTCTTAAAATCAAGTAGTATTCCATCACAATTATATATCACAACGTTTTCAGCCATTCCTCAGTTGATGGACAATCCCCCTCAATTTCCAATTCTTTGCCACTACAAGCTGCTATAAATATTTTTATATGATCCTTTTCCTTTGGAATATAGGTCTGGTATGAGTATTGCTGGGTCAAAGCATATGCACAGTTTTATAGCCCTTGGTGCATAGTTCCACATTGCGCTACAGAATGGTTGGATCAAATTCACAACTTCACCAACAGTCATGCCCTGAAATTTCATCAGGTTAAATGGGACAATTGTTAATATAAGTTAGGACCTTCCATTACTCTCATTAAATAAATGTAACATTTGTGTCATTTGGTTGCTAGCTCCTGAAATAACTGATATGGCTCATGTTGAAGGACTCTCTTACCAATCTTTATGGCACATTACCCCACTAAGAAGCTTTTTGCAATGAACTTCAGATTTTGGTTTCTTTTACTTTTTAATGCTCCTGGAAACATTAAAATATAGTTCATTTTTCTTCAAAGAGAAGAAATCTCTCCTAGATGCTTAAGCTAACATGACTTTGGATATATGAAACAGTTGTGTTGTAGTTATTATTTTTAACTCAAAAAATATAAACAAAAGAGACTCATCTCCAAATTCCTTAACAATCAGAATCTTTCCTCATATTTCTGGCAAGAATCAAGTCATGCATACAGAATAGATGAAGTGAAGATACACAGGAAAGCTAAGGCATGAAGTTGTGAGAGAGTGAGCAATGCAGTATGACTAAAAAGGCCTATATAACTGGTAATGAAGTTGATGCATGCATTGCTAGATCTAGTTCAGGGTTTGGGGGGCGCTGAAGGAAAGTGTGGAAAAGAAGAGGAATTAGACTGGCTACTAAACTGACCTCATTGTTGTATGCCTGTGAAGCCTGGACAGTATACTAGTGCTATTGCAGGAAACTGACTTATTTCCATTTGAATTATCTTAGGAAGATTCTGAATATCACCTGGCAGGATAAGATACCAGACACTGAGGTTCTTTCTCAAACTAAACTACCAAGCATTCAAACTCTATTTTAGAGAGTACAACTCTGTTGGGCTAGTCACATTGTTTGAATGCTAAGTGTAGGCTTGCCAAAAAGAGTATTTTATGGAGAACTCATACAAAGCAAGTGCTCACAAAGTGGTCAGAAAAAGTGATACAAGGACACTCTCAAGATCTCTTTGAAGAACACTGAAATTGATTGCATGACATGGGAGACACTGGCACAGGAGCCCCCAGCATAGTATGCCTTCATCTGAGAAGGTTCTATGCTCTATGAGCAAAGCAAAATTGAATCTACACAGAAGAAAGACGAGATGGGCAAAGAGAATCTACCCCAAATGTTCATAGGGACTATTTGTGTCCAACCTGTGACAAAGTACTCTAAGCTTGTATTGGTCTGATGAGCCACAGTTGGATACACTGACTTAACTAACATAGTGATGCCATTTTGGTCCTCTTTGACAATGAAGAAAATTATTGCCAACTAACCAATATGAACAGGAGTGAAGTGAAGAATAAAGTGTAAAAAAAACTGAAAAGGAAAAAAAAGAGCATGTTGTGAAGGGCTTTATAGTCCAAACAGATGAGTTTATATTGGACTTTAGAGATAAAGGCAGCCAGTGAAGTTTACTGAATAGGGGGTGATATGGTCAGACTTAAACTTTAAGAAAATACCTTTGGATTGGGGCAGAGCCAAGATGGTGAAGAGCAGACATGACTTTCTGTGACCTTCTCTCAAATCAACAGCAGATTGGCTTCTAAACTGGTTTTGGAGTCAAAGAATCCATAAATATTTGGAGAACAACACATTCTCAGAAGTTATCTTGGAAGAATTTCAGAACAGATCTATTTCAAACAGGCAGGGACCAGTCTGCTGAGTCCAAACCACAACACAGGGAGACCAGGGCAAAAAGGTGGGGAGTCAGAGTTTTGCAGCTTCTACACACCTGGGAATCTTCTGTGAGCCTCTTGGGCTACTCTGTCCTTGTTGCAAGTGAGTGGTTTGGCAGATTTGCTACAAAAGGCAAATTGTAAATCACTGATCCTCAGAAGAATGTGGGATTTAGCTGCGATTACCCAACACCTGAAGTCAATCAGCAGGACTTCTCCAGGGCAAACTAAACACCCCTTTGTATTGAGCAGACTTCAAGCCTAAAAAAAAAATGCTGAACAAAAAAACGAAAATAACTTTTACCATAGATAGCTTTTATGGAGAGAAAGAAGAACAGACCTTAAATCCTGAATTTCCTAAAGGCAAAACAACATCAGATGAAGGCCCAAAGAGAGATATGAGGTGGTCCCCATTTCATAAAGCTTTCTTGGAAGATTGCATGAAGGATCTTAAAAGAGTTAGAAGAAAAATGGGGAAAGGAAATGAGAAAAATGGAGAAAGGAAATGAAAAGAAAATGGAAAAGGAAATGGAAGAATGGGGGGGGGGGGAAGCATACAATGCCCTACAAAATAAATATAAAAAAGATACCAACTCCTTAAAAAATAAAATTTGTGAAATGAAAAAAAATATGCAATGAACAAAACAATTCAATTGGCCAAATACAAAAGGAACTAAAAAAAAAAGTAACTGAAGAAAATAATACACTAAAATTAGAGTTGAACAAATTGAAGTGAATGACTCATTAAGACTTCAAGAATCAGTCAAACAAAAACAAAAAAACAAAATGAAAAAAAAGAAGAAAATACGAAATACCTCCTAGGAAAAACAACTGACCTGGAAAATAGATCTAGGAGAGACAATCTAAGGATTATTGGACTTCCTGAAAACCAGGATGAAAAAAAGAACCTAGACATTATCATACAGGAAATCATAAAGGAAAACTGCCCTGATATTTTAGAATCAGAAGGTAAAATAGCCATTGAAAGAATTCACCGATCAGCTACTGAAAGAGACCCCAAAATTAAATCTCCAAGGAATATCGTGGCTAAATTTCAGATCTATCACACCAAGAAAAAGATACTGAGAGCAGCTAGAAAGAAACAATTTAAATACCAAGGAACCACAATTAGGATTACCCAGAACCTAGCAGCTTCTACATTAAAGGATTGAAGGGCCTGGAATCTGATATTCTGAAAGGCAAAGGAACTTAGATTATAGCCAAGAATAAGCTATTTAGCTAAAATGAGTATTATCTTTCTCAAGGTGGACATTCAATGATATAGGTGAATTTCACCTATTTCTAATAAAAAGACCAGAACTGAATAACAAATTTGATCTCCAAACACAGAACTCAAGAGAAACATAAAAAGGTAAAAAGGAAAGAACTCGTGAGAACTATATTTCTGTTATGGGTATACTTAGAGTGTATGGGTATAATTTGATTTTATTATGATAATATAAAAAAGAAACTAGAGGTAGAAAGGAGATTGTACTGGAAAATAAAAGGAAAAAGGAGGTAAAATAAGGGAAACATCTCACAAAGAGGAAAAAAAACCCTATTATAATTGAGGGAAACAAAGGAGAGGGATGAGCATTGTGTGAATCTTACTCTCATCAGATTTGACTCTAAGAGATAATATCAAACATATTGGTTTCACAGAGAAACTTGGCTCATTATATAGGGAAATAGGAGGGAAAGGGGGAAAAGAAAAGGGAAAAAAACTAATAGAAGGGGAAACAGAATTATTAGGTGAAAGGTATAAAAAGGGGGAGAGGTTCTAAAGGGGAAGGGCTGGTTGAGGGAAGTGGTCATCAAAAGCAAAATACTGGGGAGGAGAGAAGGGGGAAAGCAAAGAGAAAAGAATAATTTAGGGTAAATAAATAAGATGTCAGGAAATACAGAATTAGTTATTTTAACTGTAAATGTGAATGGGATGGACTCTCCCATAAAATGGAAGCAGATAACAGACTGGATTAAAAGCCAGAATCCTGCAATAATGTTGCTTACAAGAAACACATTTACAGCATACAGCATTGTGATACATACAGGGTGAAGGTAAAGGGCTGGAGCAGAATCTATTATGTTTCAGATGAAGTAAAAAAAAAAAAAAAAAAAAAAAAAGCAAAGGTAGCAATCCTGATCTCAGATCAAATAAAAGCAAAGATAGATCTAATTAATAGAGATAAGGAAGGAAACCATATTTTACTATATTTTACAATAGATAATGAATACTAATATCAACACTATCAATATCAATACTAAACACATACTCAAGAGAAATGCAAGAAGAAATAGACAGAAAAACTATATATACTAGCAAGGGATCTCAATCTTGCTCTCTCAGAACTAGATAAAATGAACCACAAAATAAATAAAGAAGTTAAGGAGATAAACAAAATGTTAGAGAAGTTAGGAATGATAGATCTTTGGAGAAAATTGAATGGAGACAGAAAGGAGTCTACTTTTTTTCTCAGTGGTTCATGGAACCTGTATAAAAATTGACCATATTTTATAATGGGTATAAAAACCTCAAAATCAAATGCAAAAAGGTAGAAATAGAAAATGCATTTTTATCAGATCATGATGCAATAAAAGTTACATGCAATATAAGGCCAGGAGAAAATAGACCAAAAATTACTTGGAAATTAAATAATCTAATCATAAAGAATGAATGTGTGAAACCACAAATCATAGACAAAATCAACAACTTCATCCAAGAGAATGACAATAATAAGACAAAATACCAAAATTTGTGGGATGCAGCCAAAGCAGAAATTTAATATCTCTAGATGCTTACTTGCATAAAACAGAGAAAGAGAGAAGATCAATGAAGTGGGCTTACAACTAAAGAAGCTAGAAAAAGAACAAATTAAAAACCCTCAAATTTGAAATTCTGAAAATAAAAGGGAGATTAATAAAATTGAAAATAAGAATTTTTATTTATTTATTTTTTTTTTTGCTGAGGCAATTGGGATTAAGTAACTTGCCCAAGGTTACACAGCTAGGAAGTGTTAAGTGTCTGAAGTCAGATTTGAAGTTAGGTCCTCTTCATTTCAGGGCTGATGCTCTATCCACTGTGCCACATAGCTGCCCCAAAGGGAGAACTTTCCACCAATGAAGAGGAAATTTGAGCAATAACTAGCAATTACCCAACTATATGCCAATACATTTGATAATATGAATGAAATGGAGGAATGTCTACAAAAATCTAGATTGCCTAGGTTAACAGAAGAAGAAATAAATTATTTAAATAGTCCCATTTTAGAATAAGAAATAGAACTAGCTGTTAATCAACTGTCTAAGCAAAAATCCCCAGGGCTAAATAGATTTACATGTGAATTCTACCAAAGATTCGAAGAACAATTAATTTATAATTTATATAATTTATAGTTCCAATACTATATAAATTATTTGAAAAAATATTAAATGAAAGAGTCCTATCAAATTCATTTTATGACACATACATGGACTGATAGCTAAACCTAGTAGGATGAAAATGAAGAAAGAAAATTATAGACCAACTTTCCTGATGAATATTGATGCTAAAATCTTAAATAAAATCCTATGACCAAGTAGGATTTATAACAGGAATGCAAGGCTGGTTAATATTAGGAAAACTATTAGCATAATTGATTATATCAATAACCAAACAAAAATTATATGATTATCTCAAAAGATGCAGAAAAATCATTTGTTAAAATCCAACACCCATTCCTATAAAAAACACAAGAGAGTATAGGAATAAATGGACTTTTCCCTAAAATAATCAGTAGCATCTATTTAAAACCATCAGCAAGCATCATATGTAATGGGGACAAACTAGAACTATTTCCAATAAGATCAGGAATGAAACAAGGTTGCCCACTATCACCATTACTATTCAATATTGTATTAGAAATGTTAGCTTTGGCAGTAAGAATTGAGAAAGAGATTAAAGGAATTAGAGAAGGTCATGAGGAAACCAAATTAACACTCTTTGCAGATGATATGATGGTATACTTAGAGAATCCTAGAAAATAAACTAAAAAAACTACTAGAAACAACTCACAACTTTAGTAAAATTGCAGGATACAAAACAAATCCACATAAATAATCAGCATTTTTATATATTACCAACAAAGTCCAGTAGCAAGAAATAAAACAATAAATTCCACTCAAATTACTGTAAATTGAATAAAATATTTGGGAATCTATCTGCCAACAGAAAGTCGGGAACTATATGAACATACCTACAAAACACTTTCCACACAAATAAAGTTAGATCTAATCAATTGGAAAAGTATCAAGTGCTCATGGATAGGCCAAGCAAATATAATAAAAATAACATTACTACCTAAATAAATCTACTTATTTAGTGACATACCAATCAAAGTATTGGGACCATACCATTTGGTATGGTTATTATTTTACAGAGTTAGAAAAATAATAACAAAGTTCTTCTGGAAGAACAAAAGACTAAGAATTTCAAGGGAATTAATGAAAAGAATGCTAATGAAGGTGGCCTACCTGTGCCAGACCTAAAACTATATTATAAAGTAGAGGTCATTAAAATAGTTTGGTACTGACTAAAAAATAGAGTAATCAATCAATGGTTAGGATCACAGGACAAAATAGTTATAGCTATACTATAATAACTATAGCATACAACTAAATGCAATCTAGTGTTTGACAAACCCTAAGATGCTAGCTTTTGGGATAAGAACTCACTATTTGACAAAAACTGCTGGGAAAATTGGAAACTATTAGGGAAGAAATTGGAGTTTGATCCACACCTAACACCACACACTGAGATAAGCTCTAAATGGGTTCATGATTTAGACATAAAGAGTGATATTCTAAGCAAATTAGAAGAATATAGGATAGTTTACCTCTCAGATTTGTGGAGAAGGAATTTGTGTCCAAAGAAGAACCAAAACTCATAACTGAACATCAGATAGATAAATTTGATTATATTAAGCTAAAAAGTTTTTGTACAAACAAAACTAATACAGATGAGATCAGAAGGGATGCAACAAATTGGGAAATTATTTTTATATTTCAAGGTCCCATAAAGGTCTCATTTCTGAAATATATAGAGAATTGACTCAAATTTATAAGAAACCAAGCCATTCTCCAGTTGAGAAATGATCAAAAGATATGAAAAGACAACTTACAGATGTAGAAACTAAAACCATTTCTAATCATATGAGAAAGTGTTCTAAATTGTTATTGATCAGAGGAATGCAAATTAAAACAACTCTGAGATACCACTACATACCTCTTAGATTGGCTAAAGGGACAGGAAAAGATAATGAGGAATGTTGGAGGGGATGTGAGAAAACTGGGACACTGATACATTATTGGTGGAACTGTGAACAGATCTAGCCATTCTGGAGAGCAATTTGGAACTATGCTCAAAAAGTTATCAAACTGTGCATACCCTTTGATCCAGCAGTGTTTTTTTTTAAATAAAGCTTTTTATTTTCAAAGCATATGCATGGATAATTTGACAACACTGACCCTTGCATAGCCTTGTGTTTCAGATTTTCTCCTTCTTACTGCCACCTCCTGCCCTAGATGGCAAAAAATTCAATATATGTTAAACATGTTAAATCCAATATGTATAAACATAGTTATACAATTCTCTTGCTAGAGAAGGGAAATAAGATAAAAAAAAAAAAGAGAGCAAATGAGTAAGAAAACAAAATACAAGAGAACAACAACAAAAAGAGTGCGAATGTTAAGTTATAATCCACATTCAGGTCCAACAGTTCTCTCTCTGGGTGTAGATGGCTCTCTTCATCACAAGATCATTTGAACAGGAATCAATCATCTCATTGTTAGAATGAGTCACTTCATCAGAATTGATCATCATATAATATTGATGCATATAATAATATTTAATATAATATTTGCCATGTACAATGATCTCCTTATTTTACTTAGCATCAGTTCATGTAAGTCTCTCCAGGTCTTTCTAAAATCATCCTCCTGATTATTTCTTTTTTGTTTTCATTATGAAACTTGTCTTATTCTAACTAAAACATCCTCTTGGTTATTTGTTTGACCTAGTGAAAATATTGATAATTAACTTTATTTTTTTTATTTATAGCTTTTTATTGACAGAACATATGCATGGGTAATTTTTCAACATTCTCCTTTGCACTCACTTCTGTTCCAACTTTTCCCTTCCCTCCCTCCACCCCCTCCCCTAGATGGCAGGCAGTCTCATATATGTTAAACATGTTGAAGTATATCTTAGACACAATGCATATGTGCAGATCCATACAATTCTCTTATTGCACAAGAAAAATTGGATTCAGAAGGCAAAAAAAAATAACCTGGGAAGAAAAACAAAAATGCAAATAGTCTGTATTCATTTCCCAATGTTCCTTTTCTCTGGGTATAGCTGATTCTGTCCATCATTGATCAATTGGTACTGAATTGAATTTTCTCTTTGTAGAAGATAATCCACTTCCATCAGAATGCATCCTCATACAGTATTGTTGTTGAAGTGTATAATGATCTCCTGGTTCTGCTCATTTCACTTAGCATCAGTTCATGTAAGTCTCTCCAAGCCTCTCTGCATTCATCTTGCTGGTAATTTCTTACAGAACAATAATATTCCCTAACATTCATATACCACAATTTACCCAACCATTCTTCAATTGATGATAAGCCATTCAATTTCCAGTTTCTAGACACTACAAAAAGGGCTGCCTTTTTTTTACACATACAGGTCCCTTTTCCTTCTTTAATATCTCTTTAGGATAGCTGGATCAAAGGGTATGCACAGTTTGATAACTTTTTGAGATAATTCCAAATTGCTCTCTAGAATGGTTGGATGCATTCACAACTCCACCAACAATGCATCAGTGTCCCAGTTTTCCTACATCCCCTCCAACATTTGTCATTATCTTTTCCTGTCATCTTAGCCAACCTGACAGGTGTGTAGTGGTATCTCAGAGTTGTCTTAATTTACATTTCTGATCAATAGTGATTTGGAATACCCTTTCATATGAGTAGAAATACTGTCAATTTCATCATCTGAAAACTGTCTGTTCGTATTCTTTGACAATTCATCAATTGGAGAATGGCTTGATGTCTTATAAATTTGAGTCAATTCTCTATATATTTTAGAAATGAGGCCTTTATCAGAACCTTTAACTGTGAAAAGGTTTTCCCAGTTTATTGCTTCCTTTCTAATCTTGTTTGCATTAGTTTTGCTTGTACAAAAGCTTTTTAATATGAAATAATCAAAATTTTCTATTTTGTGATCAATAATGATCTCTAGTCTTCTTTGGTCACAAACTCTTTCCTCCTCTACAAGTCTGAGAGGGAAACTATCCTATGTTCCTCTAATTTATTTATAATCTCATTCTTTATGCCTAAGTCATGAACCCATTTTGATCTTATCTTGGTATATGGTCTTAAGTACGGGTTCATGTCTAGTTTCTGCCATACTAATTTCCAGTTTTCCTAGCAGTTTTTGTCAAATAGTGAATTCTTATCCCCAAAGTTGGGATCTTTGGGTTTGTCAAACGCTAGATTGCTATAGTTATTGACTATTTTGTCCTATGAAGCTAACCTATTCCACTGATCAACTAGTCTGTTTCTTCCCAATACCAAATGGTTTTGGTGACCACTGCTTTATAATATAGTTTTAGATCAGGTACAGCTAGGCTGCCTTCATTTAATTTTTTTTCTCTTTAGTTCCCTTGAAATTCTTGACCTTTTGTTCTTACATATAAATTTTGTTGTTATTTTTTCTAGGTCATTAAAATAGTTTCTTGGGAGTCTGATTGGTATAGTACTAAATATTAGTTTAGGTAGTATTTTCATCTTTATTATATTTGCTCCGCCTATCCAAGAGCACTTAATATTTTTCCAATTGTTAAATCTGACTTTATTTGTGTAGCAAGTGTTTTGTAGTTTTGCTCATTTAACTCCTGACTTTCCTTTGGCAGATAGATTCTCAAATATTTTATACTATCAACAGTTATTTTAAATGGAATTTCTCTTTGTATTTCTTGCTGTTGAATTTTGTTGGTTATGTATAAAAATGATGAAGATTTATGTGGATTTATTTTGCATATTGTACATTATTTCTAATAGCTTTTTAGGAGAATCTCTGGGGTTCTCTAATTATACCATCATATCATCTGCAAAGAGTGATAATTTGGTTTCCTCATTACCTACTGTAATTCCTTTAATCTCTTTCTTGACTCTTATTTCCAAGGCTAGCGTTTCTAATACAATATTGAATAATGGGGATAGTGGGCAACCTTGTTTCACTCCTGATCTTATTGAGAATGGTTCCAATTTATTCCCATTGCATATGACGTTTACTGATGGTTTTAAATAGATGCTCCTGACTATTTTAAAGAAAAGTCCATTTATTCCTATACTCTCAAGTGCTTTTATTACAAATGGATGTTGGATTTTATCAGGTGCTTTTTCTGCATCTATTGAGATGATCATATTTTTTTTTGGTTAATTTGGTTATTGATATAGTCAATTATGCTAATAGCTTTCATAATATGCAACTAATAAATTCCTGTTATAAATCCTACTTGGTTGTGGTGTATTATCCTGTGTATGATTTCCTGTAATCTTTTTGCTAATATTTTATTCAAGACTTTTACAGCGATATTCATTAGGGAGAGTCTGGGTAAGTTATTCTTAGCCTTTTTGAATATCAGACTCCAGTCCCTTAGATCCTTTAATGTGGACACTGCTAGATCCTGTGTAATCCTTATTGTGGCTCCTCTATATTTGAATTGGTTTTTTCTAGCAGCTTGTAGCATTTTTTCCTTGGTTTGATAGTTCTGGAATTTAGCACACTATTTCTTGGAGTTTTGATTTTCCGGTCTCTTTCAATAGGTGATCAATGAATTCTTTCAATGTCTGTTTTACCCTCTGTCTCTATAACATCTGCGCCGTTCTGTTTGACAATTTCCTGAAAAAATAGTGTCTAGGCTCTTTTTTTCCATCATAATTTTCAGGAAGTCCAATATTCTCAGATTATCTCTCCTAGATCTATTTTCTGTTGTTATGCTTTTCTCCTTTCCTTCCCCCTTACTCCTCTCCCCAATATTAAACTTGTGCGTACCACTTGCCTCTCATAGACCTCCCTTTTAAGCTTCCTCCCCCTACCTTAGAGTTCCTCCCCTTTTCTTACTCCTTTTCCTCACTATATCTGTATTCCCTTCTCCTTAACTTACTTCTTTCCTTTTCACTTTTCCTCTCCCACTTTTCAATGAGGTGGGAGAAGTTTCTCTGTAAAACAAATAGGTCTAAATTTTTTCTCTTTAAGCCAATTCTGATGAGAGTAAGATACATAGAATGTTCTATCTGTTTTTTTCCCAAGTAGGTATTTAACATTTTTTCCATTGTTAATTTTTTTTTTTTTTGGTTTTGCTTGACTGATTCTTGATGTCTCCTAGAGTCATTTATTTTTATTTGTTCAATTCTAATTTTTAATGAATTATTTTCTTCATTTACTTTTTTTTCTTTTTGTAATTGTCCAATTGAGTTTTTCAATAAGTTGTTTTGTTCTATGTATTTTTTTTCCATTTTGCCAATTTTATTTTTTAGAGAGCTATTTTCTTTTTCCAATTCACTAATTTTGTTTTCCTTGGAATTGCTTACTTTTTCAATTCACTAATTCTGTTTTTCAGGGATTTGATTTCTTTATCTACTTTATCTTTAAATGAGTGGGATGACTTATCCAGACCCTCTTGCCAAGCTTCCCTTTCCTTTCCCCATTTTTCTTCTAGCATTTTTGTAAGAGCCTTTTTAATTTCTTCTATGAGAGTCTTGTGTGGTGGGAACCAGATCATATCACCCTTTGGGGATTCATCTGGAGACAATCTGTTATTAGTCTCCTCAGGGTTAGAAGTCTGCTCTCTATCCATATAGAAGCTACCAATATTTAGAGGGAGCTTTGATTTTTTACTCATTTTGACAAAAAACAAATCAAAGAAAACAAATAAACAAACAAAAGCAAATGCAGTCTGCTTTTTGGGCAGTGTGGTATTAACAAGCTTCCTCTACAGACTATAGGAAGTAGCAGTGAGGAAGCAGTGGAACAGTAATGGTTGTGCTGCCTGCACAGTGGCCATTCTCTGAGACTGAGAGCATGCTCAGTCACTCTGAGTGGTGAGTGGGTGTGGTTAGGTCCTTAGAGACCCCAGTGTTTCAGGATTGACATCTTTACCCCCTTTGTTTATTGCTTGTCTGTTGATCTACTGGCTTGCTGCCAGGGCAAAGAAGCTCACACTGAGTAAAGTTCTCCCCACAAATTTTCCAGTGGCTGAGACTACATTCCCTCACCCTCCAGTCTGCTCAGTGTGACCTGCGTTCCCTGCTTTCGCTGCCTGCCTGCGGTCTGTGCCTTGTCTAACCTTCCCTGCCCACAAGCAAATACAGAACTTTTTTGGTGAATTCCAAGTATATCTTCTATTGGTAATGTATTTGTGGGTTTTTGCAGTTAAACACTTATTCAAAGCTTGTATCATGAAAAAAAAGTATTCTGAGGGCAAGGAAGAGCTTAGATAGATGCGTGTGTCCTCCACTATGCTGGCTGGAAGCCAATCCAGCAGTGTTTTTATTAGGCCGATATCTCAAAGAGATTTTAAAGGAAGGAAAGGGACCCATATGTGCAAAAATGTTTGTGGCAGTCCTTTTTATGGTGACAAGAAACTGGAAACTGAGCAGATGCCCATCAGCTCAAGAATGACTGAATAAGTTATGGTATATGAATGTTATGGAATATTATTGTTCTATAAGAAATGACCAGCAGGATGAATACAGAAAGGCCTGGAGAGACTTATATGAACCATTGTACATGGCAACAACAACATTATATCATGATCAATTCTTATGAATGTGACTCTCCAACAATGAGATGCCAGTTCAATGATCTTGTGATGAAGAGAACCATCGACATCCAGAGAGAGGACTGTGGGAACTGAATGTGGATCACAACGAAACATTCTCACTCTGTCGTTGTTCACTTGCATTTTGTTTTCTTACTCATTTACTTTCTTTTATGATGTGATTTTTCTTGTGCAGCAAGCGATTGTATAAATATTTTTTCATCATGATTTTCAGGGAGTCCAATAATCCTTAGATTATCTCTCCTAGATCTATTTTCCAGTTCTGTTGCTTTCCCAAGTAGATGTTTAACATTTTTTCCCTATTTTTTTGGTTTTACTTGACTAATTCTTGATGTTATTCATTTCCATCTGTTTAGTTCTGATTTTTAATGCAATATTTTCTTCATTTACTTTTTTTATTCTTTTTGTATTGGTCCAATTGAATGGTTAAATGAGTTGTTTTGTTCTATGGAATTTTTTTCCATTTCACAAACTTTTTTTAAGGAGTTATTTTCTTTTTCTAATTCACAATTCTGTTTTTCCAGGAGTTGTTTTCTTTCTCCAATCTGTCTTTTAATTAGTTACATGCCTTTTCCAAACACTCTTGTAAAGTTTTCCTTTCTTTTCCCCATTTTTCTTCTAGCTCTCTGTTAAAATCCTTTTAAATTTCATCTAGAAGAGCCTCGTGTTGTGGGGACCAGGCTATATTACTCTTTGGGTCTTCATCTGTAGACAATCTGCTTTTAGTCTCCTCAGGGTTTGAAATCTGTTCTTCTCTTTCACTATAGAAGCTGTCTATAGTTAGAACTCGCTTTGCCTTTTTGCTCATTTTAAAAAATGTTGGGATCTGCTTTTAGGGTAAAGAAGTTCTGAGCTTCCTTTACAAACACCCATAAGTGGCAACGGCTGTGCTAGGATCACGCTGAGTCACTCCTAGTGCTGGGTGGATGTGGCTAGGTCCTATGAGACTCTGGTGCTTTGGGGTACATACTTTACCTTTTGCATTTTTGTTGGGTGTTTTATAACTTCTCTGCTGATGTACTGGCTTGCAACCAGGGTAGAGTAGCCAACACTGTGGTAGAATTCTCTGTTCCATGGAGACCACACCCTTCCATTGGTCTCTTCAGTGTGGACTGGCCTCTGTGCTATGCCTCCTTGCCTGTGCCTGGCCTCCTCCTGTGCCCGTGCCCAACCAGAACAGACCTTTTCTGGCAATCTCTTGGAATTATCTTCTGCTGGTAATTAGCTGCACTGCCAATATTTGTGGATTCTACCAATCCAGCACTATTTCAGAGGCTAAATTTTGTAATTTGTGTGAGGGTAGTAGGAGAACTTAGAACAAAGTGTGTTTACTACTCTTCACCATCTTGGCTCCTCCCTCACAAAGGTTCTTCTTGTTAGATATCTGAAAAGCTCTGCTTTATACTTATATAACTAATGGTACCTTGCTGCTAGGACTCAGAGAATGCATGATAACTAACTAACTGAGACATGAGATGTGCAAGACAACTCTCTAAGACTAATATTCAGAGAAAATTATTATTGCATTAGTAAAAGGAGTTGTCTTTATGGATGGTAATAGATAGAGAGATAGATACCTTTCTATCTAGCTATATCTATATCAGTGATATCACAGACCCAGTCCCTATTCCTATCCAGAATTAATAACTATTTATCATCTCTGTGAGAATATTTTCATAAAAACATTATTATTGTTGTTGTTAATTTCATACTTGGGGAAAAAGCTTTCAATCATCAGGGCACTAAGCAATTTCCCAAATGCAATACACCTCACTCTTTTACTCTTGTTCAATGCTGGGCTCAATTTACTGAGCATTTGAGTGCCTGGATTCATCAGTTTAATATATCTAAGAATTGTCAATCCATAGCTTATCATACTTCTGAAAATAAGCATTTTCATCCACTTCATTTTGCTGAATAGTTTGGACACCATAGAAAAACAATCAGAATAATTATTTTAAATCAGCAAGAGATGACTGAGTAGAAATAAATAAGCATTTGAAGAAAAATTTCATTGCTCTTCACAACAAAGGGAACTAAATCAAAATCCATTGAGAATGGTAAAGATATCATAAAAAATAATGTAACACTCCCCAAAATGTTGAAGCAGTTCAGCTTGTACCAAAATGCTTCTGCAGAACAATCAAATAAATAACTATCAAAGAAATAGTGACAAATTGTAATTCTTAAGGAATTATCAGATAGTAAATTTAGAACAAAAGACAGACACAATATCATTAAAAGAGGATTGTCTGAAAAATAAGACATGATTAGAATGCAAAAAAAATGAAGAAAAAAGGAGAAATAATCAAAAGAAAAGAATCAAAAGA
This sequence comes from Sarcophilus harrisii, assembly GCF_902635505.1. NCBI lineage: Eukaryota > Metazoa > Chordata > Mammalia > Dasyuromorphia > Dasyuridae > Sarcophilus > Sarcophilus harrisii. The sequence continues at coordinate 477,909,694 of NC_045426.1, forward strand.
TTGGAAAAGCATATAAACTCTGCACAGATCCAGTGTTTTAATACATTATATCACTTACCTGCCTCCTATGCTACTTAGAATCAGGAAAAGTTGAGATGAAAGAGAATCAAGGACACTCTACTGGAAAGCACCTGATCTAGTTTAACTGTGTTACATATGTTAAGGAAAATTGGGCCTTTCCATCTGTTCTTCAAGTGAACTCTTTTGTATGTGTAGTTTCCCCCATCACAGTGTGAGTCCTTGAGAATAGGAAATATTTTGGGGGTTTTTTCCTATTTATTTTTACCCCTATCACATAGCATAGCTCTTGGAACAAAGCTAATGCTAAGTACTTTTTCTCTCATTTCATCAATTTATTAGCTATTGAATCAATTATTCAATGGATATATGATTTAATTTAGGTATTATTGAAACTCATCCATCCCTTCTTATTGTATAATATTTCTTTTTCATGTCCTCCAATCATTCTTTCATAGAGCATCTATTCAATATGCTAAAGATCTTCTTCTATGTCTTAACAATCAGTGGGCATTAGTGCTGCTCTCAGATTTACAATCTACTATTTTTCCTCTGTATTATATGACTAGCCTTTAAATGTTGATTTATTAATTTTTTTTATTTTAAAAATAACTTTTTAATTTAGAAAAATCACTAGTCAGTACCTTATAGAGAAAAGATAGATTAATTATGCAAGATAAGATCCACATTTTTGGACATCTACAATAAGGAAATCTCTTTGACTATGCATCTTTGTTAGAAAGGTTTTGCTTATTTTTTTTTTTTTTCCAGTGAGGCAGGTGGGGAGCATAGATTAATTGAAAAACAATTTACATGATCAACCTGACTTCTTTTTTTATCATACATTTCCTAGTAATATCTTTTAGGCAGTATAGCAGAGTGAATAGAATCTTTATTAGCTAAGTGTAGAGAAGTTCATTACCAGCAAGTTAGTCACAAATCTGTTTGCATGCATATATGTGAATGTGTTTCACACAGTGATAAGATCTACACCAGGGAATGGAATCAGGGGTCCTCAAACTATAGCCGGCAGGCCAAATGCAGCAGCTGAAGACGTTTATCCCCCTCACCCAGGGCTATGAAGTTTCTTTATTTAAAGGCCCATAAAATAAACTTTTTGTTTTTGCTATAGTCCAGCCTTCCAACAGTCTAAGGGACAGTGAACTGGCCCCCTATTTAAAAAAGTTTGAGGACCCCTGGAACAGATTATCCATAGTAATGAATTATTATATATTTTAAGACTTCAAATATCTTGCCTTACTTTTGTATGTCATATGCTATTAAGAAGAGATAGATTTGTGGACTTCTTCACAGTAGGTTTTGTTAAATGAAAATAAAATTATGAGAGTATATGTCTTCGTAAAGAGAATGGGAAAACCCCCCACAAAAATAAAAACATTAATTTTTCTTGTTTCTAATCATAATAGCTCACATTTTTACAGTGATTTAAGTTACAAAGCATTTTAAAACATTATTTCATTTAATTCTCACAATAAGCCTTTGAGATAAATATTATTATTCCCATTTTAAAAATGAAGAAATTGAGTCTCAATGATGTTAAAGAGCTTGGAGTTTTCTCAGGGCTCTCTGTCTCTTTCTCTCTGTGTTTCTATCACTTTTTGTATGTCTCTCCTTTTCTGTTTCTATCTCTCTGTATAATGTGCATATAAATGTGTGTGTGTGTGTGTGTGTGTGTGTGAGTTAGAACTCAAATTTAGGTCTTCACAACCCCAGGTACAGACTTAATCTATTATGTTTCTTGTTACAAAGCTAATGATGCATTTAACATGAAATTTGTTTTTTATTATCAACCAATGTAGCAGACTAAAGTATGCACCATAGGCACATACAGAAAAAACTATTCTTAAATTTTATTCAACTAATTATATTCTTATAGATGTGACTAAAAAAACATTTATTCATTTAGAATCATGCAACCTTAAAGATTATTAGTCCCGTCCCCTAATATTGTTATGTTCTAAAGGCATGGCTCACATAGCATGGCTTTAGGAAAAAATACAGATCTTAATACAAGGAAATGGTTTAAAACCCCTATATCTGAAAAAGCACCAGAGATATGCTGTTAAATATAATCAGTGTGTTTATTTGTTTTGATTAACTCTACTTTTCCACAAGGGAGGGTGCTGTGGGGGATAGGAGGGAGAGTAATGAAACAAACAAAATACAACCCAACAAAGTTATTTATTCATTGTTTTTGCTGAGGCAATTGGGGCTAAGTGACTTGTCCAGGGTCACACAGCTAGGAAGTGTTAGATCATATTTGAACTCATGTCTTCCTGACTTCAGAACTAGTGCTCTATCAATTGTGCCACCTAGCTGCTCCTAGGATTTGTTTTTTTAAAGAAAAATAGCAATGTGAATTTCTGAATATTTATGATAGGTCATTACAGAAAAGTCTCTGCAGAATCACTTTCTACACAAGGTATTGTGTTATTTGACTGGTAATTTGGAGTATAAAGCAAGAAAGCCAGTACCAAATTTCAGGAAACTCCAACATCTTTTGTACCTTCACTATAGAAAACTTTTGTTCTGATTATGAGCTGGTACTCATCCTGTTTGGTACTTATATATTAACCATGAATTTCTCTGATTTTTTCATCTGTTAAAGTGATATTCAACAATTATAAGAAAATAGTATTCCTATAGTTTCTCACAAAGAACAAGTTTCCTATAATATTTTCAATTGTTGATTTAGAATGCACAAAGAAAATCATTTGCTTTAATAAATGTCAACAAAATTCATTTGTTTTCACTTTCACATTTGTCAATCATCCCAGTTAAATGCAAAAATCATAAATACATATCTCTGAAATAGAATCAAGATATTTCTTTTAAAATGTTTTAAAATATATAGAAAATATGAAAATCAGTAGATAAGTCTGATGAATGTGGGGGTCTAGAAACATAGATTTGTTTTTTCTTTAATATTTTATTTTTTCAATCACATACAAAACAATTTTAAATTTTCTATTTAAAATTTCTGAATTCCAGATTCTCTCCCTTTCTTCCCCTCACCTCTAATTGAGAAGGCAAGCAATTTGATATAGGTTACATATGCTGAGTCATGCAAAATGTATTTTCATATTAATCATGTTGTAAAAGAAAACAGACTAAAAAAAAGAAAAGAATTACCTTCCAGAAAAATAAAGTTTAAAAAATGTATGCTTCAAACTCCATTGATTCATTCTCTAGAGCTGGATGGGATTTTTCACCATAAATCCTTTGAAATTGTCCTAGATTGTGATATTACTGAGAATAGTCAAGTTATTCATAGATGATCATCATAAAATCATACAAAATACAATTATGTACATAATTCTCCATGTTCTGCTGACTTCACTTTTCATCAGTTCATGTAAATCTTTCAAAGTTTTTCATCCTTCTCCTCATTTTTAATAACAAAATAGTGTTTCATCAAAACTACATACCATATCTTGTTTAGTCAGTCCCTAATAGATTCAATTTCCAATTTTTCCCACCAGAAAAAGAGTTTCTAGAAATGTTTTTATATATTTAGACCCTCTTCCTTTTTAAAACAACAAATCTCTTTGGGATAAAGACATAGTAATTGAATAGATTGTGTCACAATTAGACCAACTGTGTATTAGTGTCCCAATTTTATCATATCCCCTTTAACATTTGTCATTTTTCTTTACTGTCATATTAGCCAGTCTGATATGTGTGAGGTGATACTTCAAAGTTGTTTTAATTTGAATTTCTTTAATTAATATAGAGATCTGGATTTGAATCTGTACTTTGTGTATCTATTTAGAATTAGGGACATAGACATGAATTAATTTTTCTTAGCTTCAGTTTTTCTCTCTATAAAATGGAAATAACAATATTATTATTACTTATATCACAGAGCTATGAGAAGAGTGGTTCAAAATTGTTAAAGTATTATATTTTATACTCATGGAAATTATGTTGTCTTTTGATCATACCTGAAGCTAATTTTTTTTTCTAGTTTTAATGAGTCTTCAATTCTGAATATTCATAAACTTACACTAGTGTGTTGAGTCAGGAAATTAACCTTTTACTATATGTCCTCAAATAAAATTATCTATGCTTAATTCCTAGCAATATGAGTACTTTAAAGAATTACAACAAAGACAAAAGTTAACAACCAATAAAGAAGCATAAATGTCCACTTTTGGAAACCTACTGCTCACTTTTGGCTTCATACCTTCATTAAGTGATGAAATAAATATATGAGCATGCTATGAGAATTGTATTATGCATAGACCTGAACCACACAAAGAGCTGAAACTTCTGCCTCTGTGCTCCTTGGAGTCTAATTAGAGATAAAACACATGAATCAAGAGTATTTTACTTTTTATTAAAATTGCTTTTGTTATTTAAAGCAATACGGGGTAGTTTGTGATCAAGTACCAAATAAGAAAGACATAATAATTGATATATGGGCTCAGAGGGGTCCTTGAGTAATCAGGGAAGATATCCTCAGCCCAGAGAAACTTAAACTGGATCTTGAAGGATGAATAAGATTCAGAAAAGTAGAAGAAAAGGAAGAAAGGGGTTGCAGGTGAGAGAAATCTTTCCCAGGGATTCCAGTATTTGGAAATTAAATATCCATAATAATAAGAAAATTATAGAGTAGAAGAAAGTATGCTCTTTGGACAACACCATGCATATTGAATAACAGTTCATGGTCACCCATTTCTCTGAATTACTTCCTGAAACCTCTATTCAAAATATTGCAGCATTCACCCTATGAACCCACCATTAAAACATTCATGATAAACTTGTTCTTTTCCCTTGATTACCAAAAGATATATACTCATTTAGAAAGATGATTTGAAGTATCCTACGCATCCTGTTGCTAGTTTCCTCTCTGTTTTCAGTATCACTGGAATTCATTCACTGGAATGAAATGAAAGAAGGATGATTGTCCCAGAGATAGATTCTAATTCAATAGAGATGTTCTGTTTCTATTCCAAATGTATTATATCTACTAGTTTTCCAGATGTGCTAATGGAGGGCAGAGAAAATTTCAAACGCATGTCTAATCTGTACAGTAAGAGCCACAACTCAGAACAATTTATTTATTTTAGAATAAAATGTTTTCTCACACAAAAAGGTGAAAAATAAAAACAGTCAGGGTGGCCTGGGGCGCAAGGAAGCTGTTGTTGCAGGAATCCTGCAAGTTAATGTGAGAATTCACCCGGGACTCTAAGAGAGATGTGAAGAGGGAAGAGGGGGGAAGGGGGTGAGGGACAAAAACTCTCTTCCCCTTGCAGCTGTCCCTTTCCTTCATTTGTTGCTCCAATAAGCAGTAATTAGGTCCTGAGCTAATGGTGTCAGCTGATCTGCTGTTTTTAGGCTAGACCCAGAGGAATCTCCATGGAAACCCTGCTGGAGTCATCCCCCACCTGGATGCTGCGAGCTCCTTTCTGCCACCTGGCTGCTGCCTGGCCCGCTGCTACCACTTCTGTTGCCTCCTCCCTGTCTCTAACCTGCAGCCTGCAGCATGCGCACTGCCCCCGGGATCCCTAAATGGGACAATTCTGCCCGTGACGTCAGCGCCCAGCCGTCTCCACAGAAACTTTTGTCCCGCTGGCCAATCAGGGAGCTTGGAAAGGGCTGGGGAGGGGGGCGGGAGGAGAAGGGAGTTGGGGCGGGGAGGGGGGGGCGTGGAGAGGCGAGAGGTTTAGTGTGTGGATCTGTTCGAGCTCAGCCTGGGCTGTCAGTCCCTGCTCCAGCCGCTGTGCGAGACCTCATAGATTCATACAGACTCTTCTCTCTCTCTCTCTTTCTCTTTCTCTCTCTCTCTTTCTCTCTCTCTCTCTCTCTCTCTCTCTCTCTCTCTCTCTCTCTCTCTCTCTCTCTCTCTCTCTCTCTCTCTCTCTCACACACACACACACACACACACACACACACACACACACTTCATAGGAGAGGGAGGTACTGACCATTTTGCAAGTGCTGGGACTAGACTTGCTGGGACTAGACTGCTGTGCGGTGGGTGCAAAGACTCTTCGTTCTCACTTCTTGCTTTCGCTCTGGATACACGGGCTCTGGAAGTACGGGACTTGAATTGGACTAGGTATTTGTACACTTATCTGACAGTCTACTTAGGAAAGCAGCTGAACTGGACGAGTTCATGCCTTAACAGTCTAACAAAAAGGAAAGGATTGCAACTACAGCAGGAGGAAGATGGGAACTCTCCTATTTCTACCTCTTTAATAAATGGAATGAAATATTGAATGGAGGAGCCACTCACTACATTTGCCTGGGAAAATCGTCCGGCGGAACTAACAATTTGGCTACTTTCATCAGAGGAGGGGGTGTTCATTACGTGGCAGGGGGAAAAAGGAAACCAGAAACTGAATGTATGAATTTGAAACTTTTGGCCAAGCAAAGGGAGAAAAAAAATTCAAGATTTTATTTTAAACAAAGGTTTTCTAGGCTTTTATACCATAAACTCACTTCAGTGTTTTGTGACCAGTTTAGCGGAGACGGGAGAAAAAAAAAAACAGAGGAGTCCTACATGTGTGCACCATTATTAAACTGGCAGACACACCGACAGCCGCCTTCTTTCATTTACCAACATCCAACTGAAATTGAAATCTCTCTTCCGTCCAATAGTTGCTCATGTACAAACTCTATATGAATATCAATATATGAATAGCTTATATACTGGGGGTAACTAGTAGGACATAGGTGTGGAGCAGCAATTCAGCCTACATGGATGTGAGGAGCTTAAATTTCATGGTATTTTTTAAAGAAAGAATTCTGTTACTGTGAAACAAATTCTAATAGGTTTATAAGATGACAGGTAAGAACTTTCACTGCTCTTAGCACCTTAACGCCCAAAAGCAGAGTGCAGGGAGAAGCAGTAGGACCTAGGAAAGGGGTGAGCACTAGCTACCACTTTGCCCTCCAGTGTTTGTAACCAGGATAGAGGCTGCTTTAGGGAGAGGATCAGTCCTCCAGGACAATCAGAAGAGGGAAAAGCTCTTGGAGGTTTGAGGAGGGAAGGCTTTTTTTCTTTTTTTTTTTTTTTTAAACCTGTGGTATCCGGGATAGGACCTGGAGCAGGGATGTTATCCTAGGCCTGAATACAAGTAAACATTTTGCATTTTGGTAAACCTGGATATCGGGTTTTAGTTATTTTAAACCAAACCCCTCTGGGCTAGAAGCTGTTGGAGACATTGGGATGGTCCTGGCTGAACAACATTAAAGAGACTGATCACGTAGAAGGATAAGAAAAGCTTCAGAGATCCCCGTCATCCCCTCTTCTGTGAGCCGGTGCAATTAAAAATGAACAAGAGACTTGGTAGATCTCGGCACTGATTGCTCCCCACCCCCCTTCCCTGACCCGGACCCTCTCCTCCCTCCCCCATCCCAGCTCCCTAAAGCCAGGATCTGATTGCAAGCGGGACCTCCTCTTGTTCCACATTGTGGTAGTGGATGCATTTTTCATGAGCACTAGGTGAACAGGTGCAAAGTACATTTGGAAAATCCAGGCGGCCCATTTCGGTGGCGTGGCGTGGCGTGGCGTGGAGGGTGGTATCTGGCTATCTCTGAGGGGATCATGGAGAGCGACCGGGACATGTACCGTCAGTTTCAGGACTGGTGCCTCCGGACTTATGGAGACTCCGGAAAGACCAAGACGGTGACCCGTAAAAAATACGACCGGATCGTCCAGCTCTTGAACGGCTCCGAGTCGAGCTCCACGGATAATGCCAAATTTAAATTCTGGGTCAAATCGAAAGGTTTCCAGCTCGGCCACTCGGATGAGGTCAATGGTGGAGGTGGCAAGCAAGTGCTCTTCGTGCCGGTCAAAACCACGGTTAGTGAAGTCCCTGCCTTCCTCTCGTGTTTGTCCGCCGAGCGACCCACCGAGGCAGCCTGGAGGGGAAGGGGGAAGCCACAGTTGGCTCGTTTCTCTCTCTCCCCCCCTCCACCTGCCCGCCCCTTAGTCATCCCCATATCGCATTTGCCAGGCACGTTTCTCCCCACAGTTAAGTCTTTGTGGTCTTTTATTGCACAGCCCTAATGCACTTCGAGTCCCCTCCCTTCCCCTTCCCCGCACCCTCCTCGGCAGCTTCTCTCCGGGCAGGAGACGGCTTTGGGGGTGGGCTATTGTCCCGTCTCTTCAGCTGCCCGTCTGGCGTGTGTCCTGCCCGCCACATAAAGGCCACATCCTCATCCCACCGCCGTCACTGCCCGGTTTGATAATGTACGATTCTGATCGATAGTGTACAGTGTCTCCTTATTGGCACAAAGCCCGAGTGTGGCGCTGGTCGTTGATTTGGGGGTTTCCCCAGGATATCAGGTTTTATTGTTAGACCGCAGCCTGGGAGACGCGGGGCAGCCGGCAGGCACGCACGCCTGGATTATTGCGATGACTGGTTAGATTTTAGATATGCGGGTGGGTTCGCTCCCCCTCCGCAAATAAAGAAGCAGTTAGACGATGATCAACAAAGAGAGAGACGGGCTCTGAGCGCGGTCAAATGCAGTATTTATTGCTTACTCTTTCTGGGATTGCTCAAGTCTCTCACAGCTATGAAGCTTGCTTTAAGCACAGTCGCTGGTAATCACTAGCATTGCCAGCTTTGCGAGATCTGAGCCCGGAAAGCTAGATTTGTTTCTTTCTCATAGCAGAAGAGCTATAATGTTGGGTAGCAGCAGGAGCACCAGAATTTCCTATTTAAGAAGATGGGAACTATGGGCCACAAGTAGGTTTGCATATATCAAATTAATAATGCTTCTTTTTCTACATCATGCTACGGTAGGTAGCCTCTTGATTTGGGGGATGACAGAAGGTAACACATGCATCTTTTCATTTTTATCTTGACTTTCTGGTTTAAGCATTCTTATTTACTACTGGCAGTCATTGTTTACAATATCCCTAGAGTATGCAAAATAGGAGACTTCGTGGGAGCTACTCTACTCTCTCCATGATAGAGGAAAATGAAAATATTTTAATGTAGTTTTTTCAAGGTACCAGTGAGAAAATATTTGAATGTACTTTTTTCAAGGTATCAGTGAGAAGACTGTTTTACATTTGAAAACAATTTCTGCTATTCAAATAAGAATGGCTTTTTGGTGGATCTTTTTTTTTTTTTTTTTTAATAGGTATCTGGGCAATAGGAAAATGAGAAATGGAAGTAAATGACAAAAACTAAGAGTAGAAACTGTGCTGTTTTATTTGGTATATCTATGAATCAGATCTTTCCTTTTACTCTTTGGCTTTACTCAAGACAATTGTTAAATTGAATCCTTCCTCCTCCCCCCCCCCCCACTATTTAATATAAACATAATTTGTGGGGTTGATCTGAATATTCAAATGATCTGCATATATTGTAGAAATAGTAAGATGAAGTTTTCTCACTTTATGAAATTATAATTTTAAGAGTTGGAAATCTGTTTTTAAAATTAGATTTTAATAGAAATCATAATATATAAGTAAAAGGACTAAATTCTCATTTGGACATTATAAGACTAATTAAAAACAAAAGAATAATCCATTTTTTAAAAAAAGAAGATAGTATAGGCCTAAAAATATCTTTTGACTAGGATGAGAATTTGTAGTGACAAAAACTTTTTCTGCCTTCCTTCTATGGAAAACTTATTTCCTTCTGTAGTCAACCTGTCAGGTTGCTTTGGATATGTGTAAGCTTAGTGAGCTGATTATGATTTGAATCTGTCACTGGAAAATATTTATACATAATATGAAACTTACCATCCAAATCACATTTGTAAGATAAAAATGAATGCCAAACATCACTTCCTCAGAAACACCTTACTAAGGACACATGAGTTTGAGTTGTCATAGCATAGTTAAAAATTATTACAAAGATTATTTTTAAACTTTTGGTAAATTTTTTCCTAAAAGCAAAACACATTTGAAAGTTTTAGAGAAAAAGCCATCTAATTTTCAGATGGTGAGAAAACAATGGTTTTCAGTTAAAGCTTGAAAGCTCTGCCTCCCATTCAAGACTGTATCAAAATGTTAAAGGTTTATAATTCATGAACAACCCTAATGCTCTGTGGTAGCTTATGAAATTTTTATGTTGCCGTTGTCACAGAAATGTAAGTCCCTTCTGCTTATTAAAAAAAAAAAAAAAAAAAAAAAAAAAAAAAAAAAAAAAAAAAAAAAAAAAAAACACTACCTATGTAGCAAAGAGTTTTTCCTTAAAACCCCCAAGGCAAATTTCTAATATCATTTGTTTCCCCATATATGAAAAATTATTTCCCTCTGAAATACACTTTGGTAATTTTCAATAGGAGTACACTTACTCAATAAAATGAAAAATCACCATTTTGACTTCAAAGACATACTGTTTGTTTTGTTTTGTTTTTTTAAGGGGAAGTAGGGACCGGAGAGATTCCTTCCAAGTGCAATTCCAAGAATAATTTTAAGCTACTGAAAGTGTTGAGGTTTGTTGCTCAGTTTTGCTGTCAGCCAGAGAGATTTGCTCCTGACCGTGCAGTAATCCACTGCTGCTGGTAATTAGACATCATTACTGCTGGTTAAAGGAAAAGAGAGAAGGGGAGAGGACAGTCTGGGGCTAATTAACTACTTGATTCTAATGAAAGAAAGAGAGACTGATAGCAACTGGGAGGTTGCACAGCCTAGACATACAACATAGACTTAATTGAAGTAAGGATTATATGGTAGTCTTACAGTAAAAGACTTATTTTTCATGCATGATATATAGTAGACTTTAGATCTCTTAAGGAAGCCTAATCTTAACTGGTTGCAAAAGCACAGTATTAATAAATATTTGCTGATGGTATATATAACAATAGGCCATTAAAATGTATTCTTCAATCAAATTTGACCATCCAAGAACATTATGAAGAGATCAGGCCTGATACACAGATCATTCTGTGGTCTAGGAGACATACTTTTGATCACCAAGCAACTTCATCTTCTAAACAGCCATTTTAGGTCCAGAGTAGGACAACAACACATATGTAGTGAAATATTTATGCCTGAAGTTCAGAGAATATTCCATTTCATTTCAAATTATCAGTATCATTTTTGTATGTTATTTCAAACAGAGCAGGCTTCCTTGTATTGGAGATGATGCCCAACTTAAGACTTTTTTTTAAGAGGTAAAAAACTAAGCAATAAACCAAATGGATGACATTAAATAGTACAAAGTTTTTTCATCAGTGGTACTCAACACTTAGCCTTACTGGTAGTAGATTTTCCTTCTTTGATAGTTCTCATTCTGGTTTCTTTGGATTCTCTCCCTAGTTGGTCCTTAATGACATAGCTGTAAGATAACATGTAAATATGACATCACAATCACCTATTACCTTATCTGGAATGTATTATTTTATCCCATATTTTAGAAAGTAAACTTAAATACTGCCACAAAATGTTCAAAGCTTTAGGCTAGGAATGAGGCTAATATAAATAACTCTTTTATAAGCCATACTATTTCAGAAAACTGGAAAGCAAAGTAAGCCTATGTTTTGTTTTCGATTCATTCCAAGGCCAACACAAGAACTCTAAACTGAGTGATGAAGTAATGGGAAGACTACTTTTTTTTATATAAATCTGTAGGAACAGACGTCCAAGTCTAAATTGTTGCTTTTTCTCATAATTGCTTCCTCTTATATTTATCCCACTTGAGAACATAAAAGAAAAAATGTGTTATCTTTAGTTGCATCTTTAAAAAATAATGATTTATTCATTTCTGCAATCTGTAAGCCCCAGATTTCTATTGTTCTGTTGTGTATACTATGAGCTGATTACTGTACAATCATTAGGGTGAATATTCATGTAGCAGTTTATAAACAGTTATGAGTTTTATGAGTTACTTAGCTGTGGATTTGGTTATATATCCCTCTATATGTTTATTGTGATTCACCCCCTTTGTGTGAAGGAAGTGAGCTATTTAAGGATCCCTACAGATGATGTGTATGTTTCTTCTGGGCACAGATTCATGCTTGGGGTACATGGCTATGCATTCCTCAATATGGATGAGGCCTTGGGCTAGAGATGGTAGGGCATAGTCACTGATAATATAGCTAAAGCCATGGAAGACACTTGATTGCTATCATATCCAATAGTCATAAAATGGGAGAGGTAACAACAACCAAAAAACCAAATTCAAATATTTGCCTTGATGTGAATCCAGCTTTTTTTTGTTGTTGTTGCTTTGTTTCCTTCCCCATCACTCCTGAATGTAGACACCAATTACCAAGTGAATTTCCTTTTCACTCATTACAAACATATGACAAACCAAGGGAGATAAACTCTGCCCAGAAGTGTGCTTGTAGAATCACCATCCTGAACAATAGTAAAAAAAGAGAAAATATAAGATTTCTAAGTATTTAAGAATTCTTTCCAAATTTATATACCTGCTTACCTCTTTGAGATTCCTAACTCTAGCAATTTCAAAGGAATGGGGAGTTTCCCATTTCCCATATCTTGTCATTCATTCCCCTACCTGTTCCCTCTCTGTTTAGAGACATCCCACCCATCAAGAAAGGAATACACCGGAGGTTGGCCCTTATATACTGTTCACAATATTGCAGTGACATGGACATAGAAGAAAGGCATAAGAGGGAAATATGTTGAAGGTGGTAATTATAGAATTTGTAGAAATTTCAGTGCTGAAATTTGGAGAAGCTGAAGGCATCTGAGAGATGACTTATGCCATCCATCCTTTTCATTTTTCAGATAAGGTCCAAAATGTTAAATAATTTAAGGTCACACATCTAGTTAGTGTGCTAGTGCTGAGACCAAATACAAATTCTATTCAGTCCTTTTTTCACTAGTGAGAATGAGGTGAAGCACTTAGGTGGCACAGTGGCTGGAGCACCAGCCCTGGAGTCAAGAGGATCTGAGTTCAAATTCCGCTTCATATACATATTAGTTGTGGAACTCTGGGAAAGCCATTTAACCCTGATTGCTTCCTAGGAAAAAAGAATCACTGTTAATAATAAATTCTCTAAGACTATTTTTGCCTTGAATAGTGAAAACATCTACCATGTTTTGTCTTTTAGTTTCAAGATATTCAATGATCAGAATCAACTGAGACAGATATCTTTAATATCTTTAATAGTGTTAAAATGTTTGGACTTGTACACATTTTAATTCCTTGTGGCATTTTGATTTTTGCATTCTATATGGTTTATATACCTATACTTGTGTTATTGGTAGTCATCCATCATAAAACAATTAAAAGTATGTAAGCCACATGAGATACAAAGATGAAAATACAAAAGAATTAAAATACAGGATGAATTTTTCCTATATACATCAGTTAAGATAGTGCATTAAAGATGGAACAACTCATTTAATATGGGAAAAGGGGTATTTCATAGTTTTAATCTTCTGGGTACTACAAATTATGGCATAAAAGAATAGAAAAATAAAAGTACATGACTCTTTGGTTACAATGACCATATGTGTCATTTGAAAAAAAAAAAAACAACATAGAAATGACTGTCATAAAGGGATTTAAAATGAATCATTAACGATGTAATTAGATAGATAGTTGACTCCTGACATCAAGAATACTGGCAGAAGGCCCTTAGCATATGGGGTAATATGTAATCAATTTATGGAAGGATATATACTAAAGTTATATTTGTTGGTAAGGTATGGAAATTACAAAATGCATCCCTGAAGGGAAATACTCCAAGATGATTTATTGAAATATTTTCCAAATATTAGATAACCCAATAATTACAATTCTGGACTTGGAATGAGGAGGACCTGAATTCAAATCCTGCCTCAGATACTTAGCTGGGTTATCCTGAACAAATCATTTAATTGATTACTTTCAGTCTCAATTTCTTCATCTGTAAAGCAGAAATGATGGTTATGAAGATCACAAAACATATAAAGTACTTTGCAAACATTAAAATATCACATAAATACCCAGTAGTTGTTTTTATCTTTTTGTAATTTAGGTACAGAGTACTCAGTTAACCAACTTTATTACTTGTAATAAAACTGGATTTACTTTAGCTTTGTGAGTGTGAACAAGTCACTTAATCTCTATCTGCCTCAGTTTCCTCATTCATAAAATTATGAAATTGAACTCAAAGCTTATCAAGGACTCTTCCTAAATTCTAAAGCTATGAGCCTATAATCCTGTGGTGCTAAGATGTATGAAACTTCATGATTAATAAGGAGTTAGTTTACTAAAATAAGGATTTTAAATCTTATCACATGAAAAAAAAACCCACTACTGAACATTCCAAGAAATCTATGAGAACTGCATATTTAGGGGTCACATCTACTTTATAAGTACTTGCCAGTCAATAAACTTTTTTATAAATCCAAGTGTAGATTTCCATATTCAATGTCTGACTAATCACAACACAAACCTTTTGAGATAGGAATGCTTGTTTCAAACAGCACAATTAAAAACAAACAAACAAACTACTTTCAGGCAGGCTGGTCCCTGCTCAGTTTTTTTCCTGTTTTATTCATTTACTTGCTATTTATCCTGCCTCTAACACTATGGAAATTTTAGAAACTGATTTCAATGTTTTCATAAATTTAATAATTATGAATAGTCCTAAAATAATGTATCCTGATAGAACAGACTCAATCTTGTCAATTTCTTTCTCTTTTATTTTTCAAAATACCTTGATGGCTGAATACATGTATTTCAATATTTAAGTGGATCTATGATCCCTCTTTTATGAAAACTACATCCAATGGCATAAATCACAACTCATACATGCTTGTGTCAGGAAATAGATTGTGATCTCTGACATCAGTCAAAACACACAAAAACACACACACACACACACACACACACACATATATATATATATATATTATATATATATATATTTTTTTTTAAATTCCTGTTTTCACTTGATGTCTTATTTGCCATTGTAGTTTCTGTGTTGTATGTTTCAGTGAAAGTGTCAATTTCTTGTCATTCATTCCCCAACTTTTCTCTCTGGAATGTCCTCTGCTGCTCCTATTTTCCTCTGTTGAAATTCTATGTTAGTGCCCCCAACTCTGAAAGCTGTCCCCATCCATCTACCTGTAAGTGATTCCTTCTCCCTTTAAAATTCCATGGCATTATGGTTAAACTTCTCCTTTATAATTATTATATTCTAGTTTTATCATATATACTTGACATAGTCTCTATTATAAACTCTTGATTGTGTTCTGTTAAATGAGTACTTTTTAAGCAGCTATTCAAGGAACTGCTTAGTTTATCTCTGTATTTCTTGGGTGTTTTGTATGCATTGGGAGTTTAATAAGTATTTTAAGAATGATCAAGCTAGTGAATAGAATGAAGGCATGAATGATTTATTTGTGGTTGCTTCAACACATTATTTTATTGGATTCTCTGAGATCATGTCATCTTCTGAGGCTTTTTGCAATGAAAAACCAATTTGGAGATTAATGAATTACAATTATTTTCCTATAGGTTTTTTTTCCCACTTTTTACATCTTCACCTACCATTAATCTTTTTCACTCTTGTCTCTCAGGAAGAGAGGGCTCTTCTCTTGTCAAAGTAAATCCTTCTTAGAGCATTTTTGATCCCACCTCTTTCAATTTTCTCCAAATTGCCCCTTCTATCATTCTACTTTCCTTTCTTCCTATTTACTAGTTCTTTCTCTAATTCTAACACATATACACACCTCTCTCATTCTTAAAAAGCAAAACAAAACAAAAAACCCCACACGTCTTAATTGATCTATCTTACCACCCCTGCTATCATCCTATCTCTCTACCATTTCCTTTCTCTCTCCTCCCCTATTTTTTTGTTATGTGTATGTGTGTGTACATGTTTTATTGTTACTTTATTTTATTTTTGACTAACATCCTTGAGAATCTAAACTATTCAGGGTGCCTCCACTTCCTCTCCTTTCATTGTCTTTTAAGTCCTCTGCAATCTAGTTTGTAATTTTACCATTCAATTGAATCTCTTCAAAGTCACCAATGATTTCTTAGTTGCCAGATCTAGTGATTTATTTCTCAATCCATAGCTTTCTGGAATTTGTCACACTGTCAATCACCCTCTGCTGAATACTCTTGATATTTTCTAGGTTTAAGTGACATTGCTCTCTACCAGTTCTCCACTTATCCATATGACTGAACTGCTTCTTCAATTTCCTTTACTAGTTCATTATCCAGGTTAGTTTTACTAATATCCCTGCCTTTACTCCAGGAAAATCCTATGTTTGGCCTTCATAAGCTAACTCTCTTCTTAATTTTTTTATATCTTAATCTTCAATCCAATAATATCAGCCTCCAGACTCTTAGCTCTGAGAATTTTCTCTATCTTCCATACCTGGGATGCTCTTCTTCCTCATTTCTGCCTGGGGACAATTAGCATTAAACTGCAGTTGGTTTTAATGATTATCACAATGTAATTTATTTCAAGGAAAGGACCTCTTTGGTTTCCCCTTTTATAGGAAGTAGCAGGATGAAGAATAACTTGTAAGTGCTTATTGGCTGATTTTGAGTAGATCTCATTAGTTTTTTTATAAATGGTAGAAATTTCAGAGGTATTTCTCCTCCTCTAAGTTAAGTTTGTTTTGTTTTCTTTTGTTTTGCTTTTTTTCTTTGCAGCTAAGAATTCTACAATGGGTTCTTATATCATGCTCTCAAGAAATGTAATCAAATACCAGCTGTCATAACTGTTCTTTTAGCGGCAAAATTTTCAAGTATTTGGGAGAAGAGCAAGAAAGTCAGGGATTTGGGGAATTTACTCAGAGATCAGATTTAAGAATGTCAGATCCTTGATATTTATGGGAGTTAAGAAGAATGTGTTTTATAGGAATAGATCTGGTACTTGACATTTATTACCTTGATGTCTATTTTTAGGATGAGTATTCATTGATAGGGTACTTTGATATTTGTATTTTAACTATTTTGGGGGGAGTTAGTGGCTATTTTAAAATGTCTTTGTTTGGAATTATTTATTTTTTTCAGTGAGAAGTGATTACTTAGCAAAGAATAATGAACATTTTGTTACTTATACCTTATTATAATTAACAGAAGCTACTTCCAGATGGTTGGTTGGACTTAAGGGTTCAGTCTGTGGCCATAGAGCAAAGTTTTCTGGCAAACATGGGGATCTAATTTGCTGCCTAGGACTTATTAATACTCTGCCATAACCAAATTATTTCATTGGCCAATGCTCTTAACATTACATCATAGAGATTTTCCTAAATGTCAGGTGTGGGCCATAGTTCTCTTAGTTGGCTCTAGTTGCAGTTCTACAAAACTTAATGAAAATGCCATGACAAAGGGTTGCCATTTTTATTGCTACTTTTTATAATTCACAAAAAAACAATTACATCAAAACAATAATTTTTTTACTGTATTAAGTTCTACTAATTAAGAATTAGTGCCAATTTAACCTGGACTGAGCAGAAATTTACCATAAGCAATGAAAGTGAGTAAAGTTAGTAAAGCAATAATGTAAATCAGATTCAAGGCAATATGTTTAAATTTTAAAACTCAATTATTTTTATTTGCATGCACATAATCCATATGCTTATTACAAATGGCCATCTTCTGTTCATTAATGCAGATATTATTCTGTAAGGGATATGTTGTAAACATCTAGTTTGAGTTATTGTGGAGATGGGTGGACAAAAATAACTTCAGTTCCTCCATAATTCGGCCTTTTTTCACTAATTCAAAGTCATCTTAACTATGTTTATTACATCATATGCGAGGAACACTATGCTGTAGTTAAAAGAGTGCTGGGTTTGAAATTAAAAGATACCTTTAGAGATACTTTTCAAATCTTGCTTCATTTACTAATTAGCTGCATAACTGCAATTCATAACTTTTCCTTGCCCCATTCTTAAACAGGGACAATAATGCCAAAGCTGCTTATCTTCATAAAGTTGTAAGGATCGAATGAAACCATATAGGTGAAGCACTTTACACATCTTAAAAGGCTAGAAAAATGTTATTATTAAGCCTTAAAGTCAGAAAATTGACAAATGATAACTCTTAGAAGTACACCTTTCTTGATACAGTAGATGGAGTTTTTAAAAAGTTACATATAAATCAATTTTTGATAGTTAAAATATTTTCAGTGTACTAAATTAACTCATTAGTGAAATTTATAAAGTGGTATATTATTTTATAAAAAATAATAATTCCCTTTAACTTAACAGTTTTGTAGAGATGAAGTACCAAGAGATGGTATTCGTGCCTTGAGATGTGAAAATATAAGATGATTTTTTTTGCTTTTGTTTTTAGCAGAACAAGATAAGCATGATGGCCCACAAAAATAGGAAAAAAAGCTCTTTCTCAAGATAGCCCCTCTTTGTTGATATTGAAGAAAAGATTTTAAAAAATGCACATTCTTCCAAATTTCATATCAAAATAAAAATGTCTTCATTATAAATCCTGGTTATTTGCCCATTTTTTAACTCAGATACTAAAGAATTTTTTTTCACATTACAAAAACTTTTATTTCCTTTATTATGCTGACAAGGTTACAACTAGATCAAAATATTAGATTGGGGGATAAAGTGGAATGGGAAAGCAGGAACTAGGAAAGAAATGATTGCTCTGAATTCCAGTTTTTCTGGAAGCTTAGCATGAGATCTAATTTCCCATGACACAAAAGACAATCAAGCTTTTTTTTTTTGCATATCAAAGGGACTTTTAAGTCTGAAAAGGAAACTGAGTAATATCTCCTATGATCTTAGATTTACAAGTAAATTTCTAAATATCAAATTCTGTGTTCATACATGTATAAAATCTTTGGAATTCTCTTAGAAATTTTTATTTGAAAAATAACTTTTTATGTTTGATGACAAAAAGCATAAAGTCTTTTTATCTTTTCAATCTTCACACTTCCTTCTATCTCTCTGCCTAGTTGCTGTTCCTTATGTCCAACACTCAATCTCCCCCACCTTCATGACTTTTTTCTGGTTTTTCCCCTTTCCTAAAGTGCTCTCCTCCTCCCTTCAGCCTCTTAGAATCCCTGATATCCTGTCATTTCATTGGTATAGGGAATTGTGAGGTAAAGAAAGTCTCTCTTCCAATGTAGGTATGCATTTTTAGAGAGAGAGTGATTTGCTTGGGTCACAGAATAACATATAAAAGAGACAGGACTTGAACCTAGCTCCTTCTAACTCCTAAGCAACAGCTTAGTATTAAGTATACCATTTAGTATACCAGGAAGCTTCTCCTTTTAATAAATGAATGATGAAGTGAAAAAAAGCCTTTACAAAAGAGAAAAAAAAATCTTGTTCTCAAAGACCTTACACATATGAAGGAGTAGTAGCTATGGAAAGGTGTTTTAGGGAAGTCATAAGAATAGTTATTGGAATAAGAGTGCTTCAATCCACAGCATCCTTTCCAGAAGCAGTTTTAGGATTGGTCTGGTTATAGCTTGCAAAATAAAGAGAAGGAAGAAAGGGAAAAGTGAGATATATGTACAATAGCTGGCATAAATTGACCTGTATGAAGAAGTATGGTTCAATAGTCTGGGACTTTTCCTTGTTGGAGAGTGCAGTAGCAACATGAAAATGGAAGGACAAATAATGCTTTAGGTGAAAGAGTATTTTGGTGATGCAATTGCATTTTTTAAAATGTTAGGGTGAAGATATTGGAATTATATCTATAGTCATAGCCAGGAATATTGGCTTTTCTTAAGACCTTAAAAGTATTGAGATTTATTCAGTTGAAAAATTAGATTAATTTAATCAGACAACTGAGTAGTAATATTTAATAGTGTTAACTCACAGTCCAGCATGATGATCTTTTGCTTATTTCTGTGGACACATTTTTAATAAATGATTCTGAATGTTACTGAAATATCATTGAACCAAGTTATTTTAGAAAGGAAATATATAATGATCTATAACACTGATGAGAAAGAAGTAAGGATAGTAGCATATATTGACAAACCTAAAGTGATTGATAGCAAGAATTAGATTTTTTTAAATTACTGGAATATTTTTTAAATGATCTTCATTTCCCAACATGAACACCTTTCCTGTCTTCTTACACTCTCCTTTCCTCCACATAATCTAAAATTCATTGACAATGGTCTCCTTGCTATTTTTCTCCCATTATCCTCCATTTTCCAACTCAGAGTTTTCATCAGCTATTTCCCATACCTGGAACTCTTCCCTTGTCATCTTCACTTACCTGGCTTCCTTCAAGTGCAAGTTAAATGCCCATCTTCTGTAAAAAGCCTTTCTCAGTCCTTAGTACTTTTCCCTGAAACTTCTCATTTTAGCCTGTCTATGTCCTTTTTTTATATAGCTGTTTTCATCTTGTCTCTTGCGTTTAGTCTGTGATCTCCTCTATAGCTGAGACTGCTTTTTGCCTTTCTTTGTATCCTCAACAATTAGTACATTGCTTTACAATAGTAGAATGACTGACCAATATATTCTGCCCATCTTCCCCTTTAGAACTATTATCTCTCTTTAAAGAAATGAAGTCGTCTTCATTTCTACTGAGTTATATTTGAAACAGTCCAGTAGGATATGCACATGTATTGCTGGACAACAGGAAACATTGTAGACAAAGGAGAAAAAGAACATGATGACAATTATAACAATAACAGTCACTCACATAGTGCTTTTGAGAAACAGATAGAGAACGAAATAGGTATAAAAAGTACAACAAAGGAATATAGGAGTGAAGGAAAAAATAAGAAAAGGAAGTGGACATAGGAAAAGAATAGGGTTAGATATAGTGACTAGAAAGGAGAGAAGAAATGTCATCTATTTTTGTCAAAAGTTTTACTTGTGATAAAACAATATGTTGGAAATTGTGATCACAAGAGAAATTTGAAGAGGAATTTTAGAACTCAGGATGAGAAAGGTGGAAAAATGCTGACACAAGTTTTGAATGTGGAATTAGGAGGAGTATAAGTGACAGATGTAAAACAAAAACTTCGTCAAAGTCAAGTTTTAAGTCCAAGAATTTAATAGCTGGTCAATAATAATGAGTAGTTATTGAACTGAATGGGGCAGCTAGGTGACACAATGGATAGAGTGCCAGATCTAGAGTCAGGGAGACTAATCTTCCTGAGTTCAAAGCTGGCCCTGATATATTTCCTAGCTGTAAACCTTAGATAAGTCATTTAAACCTGCTTGCCTCATTTTCCTCATCTCTAAAATGAATTGGAGAAGAAAATGGCAAATGGCAAAATACAAAAAAATGCTAAGAAAACGTCAAATGGAGCCCCAAAGAGTCAGATAAGACTGAAAAATGGAAGTTACTTTTTCTTCTGCACCATCACAGATAGAGAAGAGTGAACAGACCAGGTACTTTGATTTCAGATTACCACTACCATAATTTTAAAAAGATGACTCAAAAGAGCTAACAGTTTAAGAAAATAATATGTGGGAATTTTTCCAGGACAGAGAAGAGGCCAAGAGATGAAAAATAGCTATTCCCATATTTAGTCCTTAAAAGCTGGCCTTTCTCCTGAAGGTAGAAGGAAGTTCTAGCTAAAGTTGTTAATAAAATAATCTGGAGAAATAGCCAAAGCTGAGCAGTTGGGTTACTAGAAAAAACAGTTGGAGGAAGAATTACTGCTCTGAATCTATCTCTACTCCCACTACTCCCACCTCCATACTGATGCCCTTGCCTTGTCCCCCATTCCACAACCCCCACTTTTATCATCCAGGAGGCCATGATTAGAAAAGCATATGGATAATGTTTACAGTTCCTGGTAAGAATAACTAAGTGTGTATGTGCCCAGGAAATCTCAAAAGGGGGCAGGGAGGGAATGTTTATATCCTAAGTAAGATTTGCTTGGATCAGAGAGAAGCAGTGGGCATGTGTGTAACCTATGCTGTTGATTATTTCATGTGGTTTACTTCTATGGATATTAATAAATATTTTGACTATACTTATGGATTTGACTCCACTCCATGTTTATATGATTAAGATCCATTAAGATGGTAGCTTATAGAGGAGGGCAGAGTTTTCTCATTATGCAGAAACTATCACGACTATAATTGGATAACTTCAGACTGACCATACCCTCAACTAAGAAAAATACTTCTACCCCACAAAACAGAGCGAGAGATGGAAGCTTCTTCAGAGATTGAGAATCATAGAAAATTTTGTGTTGGTATACACTATGGTGTGGGATGAAGTACATAAACCCTTTGGGTTGTGGAAGTGAAGCAGGACTGTGCTCTCCCTGCCATGTTATGTAACATGATGTTTATAGCAATATTATCAGATATCTTCAACAAGGATAAAAATGACATCAAGTTCATCTAGTACATAGATAGTAATTTATTAGCAAATTATTTGACTTGAAAAGGCTACAAACCAAGACCAGAGTAGAGGATGAGTTGGTCTGTGACTTTTTGTTTACAGATGAAGGTTCACTCAATGTAGCCCCTGAGGCTGAGATGCAGCAGAGTACAAATATGCTGCTTGTGTTAATTTTGGTCTGTTAGTTAACACCAAGAAAATATAGTTCTCCACCAGCCAGCACAATGCCACCAATATGAAGAAACATCAGTTGCAGCAAATGGAGAAATTTTGAATATGGATAAATTCACTTACCTTATATTTTCCAGGAATGTACACATAGATAATGAGGTTAAGGTAATCATTGTAAGAACTAGCTCACTGTTTGGGAGGCTCTAAAGGAAAGTGTCAGAGGAATTATTAGCCTGCTTATCAAACTGATTATTTACAGAGCCATTTTGCTAATATTGTTGTTTGCCTGTGAAACCTGGATAGTATTCCAGTGCCATGACAGAAAATTGAATCACTTCCATTTGAATTGTCTTATAAAGATTCTGATTCTTGTAAAATAAGGTATAGGTTACTGAGGTCTTTTCTCAACCTGAATTGCCAAGTATTTAAACCCAACATCAAAAAGCATAATTTCAATGGGCTGGTCATGTTGTTCAAATGCCAAATGGAAGTTTGCCTAAAAGAGGACTTTATGGAAAATTCACACAAGACAAGTGCTCATATGAAGTCAGAAGAAGTGATACAAGGATATCTTCCAGGTATTTCTGAAGAATTTTAAAATCATGAGATAAGGGAAACACTGGCACAGGGCTGTCCAACATGGCATGCCCCCATCAAAAAAGGCTGTATGCTCCAGGAACAAAGCAGAGTTGCAGTAGCTCAAAAGAAATGTGGGTTTGCAAATTTAGAGACATCTCCATTTCAAATGTTCATACAGACTATATTTGTACCCAAACAGTGGTAGAATCTTCTGAGATCATTTTGGTGTGATCAGTAGTTGGACATACTATCTCACGTCCCGGATATATTGCTTTTTCATTTTGGTCCTCTTCCAGTATGAAGAACACCCACCATTAAGTGATAGGTACTTGAGCCTATTCTATTTTTGGATTGTTCTGATCTTTATTTTGAGCCAAAATCCACTTCTTGTAGCTTTTACTTATTACTTCTAGTTATACACCATAGAATCAGACAAAAGAAAACATTTCTTTTTCATATAACAACCTTTCAAAAGCTTTCATGCTTTATTGGGCAGTTAAGTGATATAGTGGATAGAATACTAGGTCTAGAATCAGGAAGACTCATCTCCCTGAATTCAAATTGATCTCAGTCACTTGCTGGTTAAGTCAATTAACTCAATTTGCATCACTTTCCTCATCTATAAAAGGAGTTGGATAAAGAAATAGCAAACTACTTCTGTATCTTTGCCATGAAAAACCCGAGGAAAAGTTCAACATGATTGAACAATAATGACAATATACTGCTGATTCTTATTAGACTTACAGACTACATATGAATTATTTTCTCTATTTTAGCCAACCTGTACTTGGATAGATAATACCTTTGAACTCTCATTCGGTAAAGTTGTGGTCTGCCTTAAATATTATTTGTGAAAGCTTGATTATTCCCTTTATAGATCCCAATCAAGGATGCCCTTGCTGAAGGAATATATCATTCACATAAAATATGATTTATAGTTTTATAGAACTGTGATTTCATTACTGGTAATAGTCCCTCCAATGATGCAATTGATAGCCCAGATATGTCTGCTTAGCATGTGTAACTTTTATTCCTTTCTATTCACAAAATCTGCCACGGGGGAGCCATTCAAAATGCCACAGGTCTTTTTTTCTTTAACTCTCTTGATGTTGAATGGATGTCAATATAGCAAATGAACCAAAGCTATACCCAGAAATTCTGGTACCTGAAACAATTTCAGTTCAATTAGATTGTCTAAAGTATAACTTCTATATGTGGCTGAACTAGATTGGGGGGTAAGATTCTGGGAAGATGGCAGAGTAGGTTGGTAAAATTCAAACTTTCCAAATTTCCCTCATAAATAGAACAAATTTGTGCCTCAGGGTATTCACCATAGACTGGTGAAAAATCAAGAAGTCTTAGAGCAGAACAGGAGTCCTCTAGGTACGACCTGAAAAAATATGAAGAAAGAGCCTAAACCAGAGATTAACCCATGTGAAGTGAAAACACCCCAAGGCTAGCTCTTTAGAAACACCAAATTGGGGGATTCCCTGTGGGAGCTGGTTTGGCTGGAATCTCAGCAGAAACCACAGAAACTTTCATTTTCTGGACACCATGTGAAGTCAGGATCAGAATCTAGGAAGACTGAGAAAATCTCGTCTGATTAGGAATGCCAGACCCTTCTGTGCTGTTGAGATGAGAGCCCTGGATGAGAAGGAAACAGCACCCAGTGAGTGCAGAAGCAGTGGGGGAGGGACACTGCTAGCTACAGGCACTTACAGGGTGGGGGAGCTCTTGGTTTGGCCTTCCTGGTCAGAGTGGAGAGCTGAAGGGAAACTTGAGGTACCATCCCCCCCACTCCACAACTAGAGGTGCTTACACTAATACCTCTCATTAAAAAAAAAATAAATTGGCATTCATGTCCTGGAGTGATAGAACATGAGAGGAAAGTAGAAATAGAAAATATACACTGATCACAACCTCAATGAGATCCTTTGTGGAAAACACAGAGGAATATTATTGCCAAATTTTAAAACCCTCAGATCAAAGAGAAAATTTTGCAAGAACAAATATCCTGGAACTAGAATTAGAATTATACAGTCTTATCAGCAGCCACAATAAAAAGGGCAGGTCCTGGAATAATATCTATTAACAATTGAAAGAACTAGGCTTGTGGACAAAAATATCATATTCAGAAAAAATATGTATAATATTGAATGAGAAAAAATAGACATTAAATGGATTTGCAGATTTTCAGGACTTTCTATCAACCAATCCTAGTTAAATAGAAAATTTAACATATAAGAGCCAATATCAAAGATCAGTTTCAAGGAACTCAGCATGGACAAATTGTTTTTTTATATGGGACATATATACCATATATTTAAGGTTGACTAACAATAAGGTAGCTCAAAAGAAAGATTGGGGTAGAGTTAAAAAAAATATGTTTTACAAATGAGGTGTGGAAGAAGAATAGTCACAGAGGCATTAAAGGGAGGAGGAAGACATAGTTCTGAAAACCTACTCACAATGGGAATGGGCCAAATAGACATTACACAAATACCAAAGCTATAGCACCCTCCAAAATCTATAAAGAAATAAGGTGGGGTGGAGAGATGGGCAAACAGGAAGCAAAGAGTGAGAGAAGACTAGGGTTAAATATTTTATATAAATAAACTAAATTGTAGACAGGTTTTAAAGTCATGAGAGTTGAGGTTGAAAAATTTTGAGGCCAGGGGATTTAAATGGCAGGGCTGATTGGGGTAGAGATGTTTGTTTCAAAGGTGTTTTGGAGAAAAAAGTGTCCTGGATAAACCATGATCTGGACAAGATGAAGTATATTTTAAAGGAGGAGTAGTTTCTGAGCAGTACTAAAATAATATGTCTGCTCTTTCCCCTTTGTCTCTGAACCAGGAAGGCTACATCACCCTTCAAGATTTAGGATTCCTTAAGGGGTTTGTGCATGTTCTCTATTGCCTTAAACCCCCAAAACTGTATTTCTGCCTATTTTAGGAAGCTAGAGACTAGCAAGATCAGTTCTATTTGATTATTTTGTATCAGCTAGCTTTTACAAAGGGGTAAGTACTTTACAGATATAAGAATAAATATTTTCCTACCTATACGTAGAGCAGTTAATACTCCCTATATCACCTTGTTCTTTGGCAGGGACAGGAACTCAAGTTCAAATTCCAACCCAATTCCTACATAGCATTGGTCCTACCAATTATCACATAAATCCTTACTTTTGGCATGGAATCCCAAAAGTTTTTTCTGATGATCTCCTTGCAGCACTGATGCTACATTGATTGCATCTCCTGTATTACTGGATTCCTGGGGATTGTGTTTCTAGCTTTTGAAACTCTAAAGATCCAGATTCTGTTTCTTGCATCAAGGATGAAAAAGAACAATCAAACAACCAAAAAACAAGGAGGGCTCATTTCTTGGGGGTCATATGGCCTCAGAGGGGAAGGGGGCCCTAAGAATCACCCTTATCCCATGGTTTCACTGAATGTCACAAATGAAGGAGTCTCTTTGTTTCTCCAGATGCAAATGCAGCAAAGAGAACACCAGGGTTAATTTACTCATGCCATTTTGAAGATTCTGTTGGTGCTGGCACAGGGAAAAAATGGCTCCTACCCACCATGGGGCAGGCCAATTGGAACCAGTTGCATAATAGTTACACATGTTCCAATCATCTCAGAAAGATCTCCCTAGCATCCTTTATGAGGAGATGCCATCTTAGCAAGCTAATGGGGTCTGCATGTGTGCCAGACTATCACACTAATAGTGAGCAAGTAGTCATGTATTCTTCTTGTATTCTGTACACAAAGAGGTTACAAGGGAAAATCCCCTCTAGTACTGGGATTAAGAGACAAAACATATTCAGGAGAAAACCAGGTTTTGGTAAGCACCAGAAAATGGTTAAATTCCTTTTTTTATTTCTTAGGCAGTTGGGGTTATGTGACTCTGGTTCACACAGCTAGGAAGTTTTAAATGTCTCAGACTAGATTTGAACTCTGGTCCTCCTGACTTAAGGGCTGGTGGTCTATCCACTAGCTACCCTGAAAATGGATAAATTCTTAAAGCAATCTAGGATCATAGATTTAGAACATACTTTGAAGGCCATATAGACCATTTTACAGGTGAGGAAATTGAAATCTAAGTAACCCAAGTTTACCAGCTGTGGCAGAATTAGCATTCACAATCACATCCTCTAATTTTAAAACCAGGAAACTATTCATCTTTTGCTGTTTGTCCTTCATTCCCAAAGAGGACCATGATATTATCAGGGAGGTGATGCCATGACATGAAAGTGAACTGGATTTTGTCACCTGCCTCACTTTCCCTTCCAGAGTACCCCTGAAACCTTCCAAGATATCTTGGGGTTTTCCATCTAGGTTTCTTTCTTAAGGACAAGACTTCAAACCAAAACCAATCTGATTCTAATTGGCCACCCATAAGTCCTAGGCCAAGTCCTATTTTGTCATTGAGTCTTAATTGACTCAAATTAAATGTAAATACCAGTTATTTCTACTTTGGCCAGAAACCTTTTAAGGGTCTTTCTCTTAAAGATTCATTCTTTTTTTTTGGGGGGGGAGTAGGTGGAAGTAGAGATTCTTTGACTCAATTGCTACTCTAGTCTTAATCACTAAATGGGTTCAGCCTCATTCAAACTGCAACCTGTTGAAGATCTCAGTTTTAAAAAGACAAGACCAAGATCTCCCATTTCTTCCAGGGCCATCTCCAGTTCCCTTGATCTATAGCTGCCCATTGGACGTAGATGGCTCTGGTGGGGAAAGTGAGGCAGATTACCTTGCACAGCTTTCCCTCACTGAAATCCAATTCACTTGCATGTCATGGCGTCATTTCCCTGATGTCAGAGTCCTCTTGGACAATGAAGAACATACTGGAAAGGGATGGCAAAGGAGGAAGAATGGAGCTGTTTTCTGTGGGACACAGTGATAGGGCCAGTGCTTTCACTGGTGATTTGGACTTGTTTTTAAGTCTTCCAGCTAATCCCAATCTCCTGGTGGGGAGTGGCTGGAGAGATAGTTCTCCTAAGCAGTGGGGCAGAAATATATGCTATACAACTGTAGGAGGAAGGTAGCCCCAGAGAGGAATCTGATAACTCTGAGAAGGAATAGAGGGAATTATATGGCCACTGGCATTTTTTTATAATAGCTTTTTAGTTTCCCAATTACATGCAACAATAGTTTTCAACATTCACTTTTGCAAAATCTTGTGTTAGATTCCCTTCTCCTTCCCTTCTTTCCTCCCCTCTGCTCTAGACAGAAAGCAATCTAACATAGAATAGATATGTGTAATTATTCTAAACATATTTCCATATTCATTGTGCTGTACAAGAAAAATCAGATCAAAAAGGGGGAAAAAAAACAAGCAATCAACCACAACACCAAAAAAAGGTGAAAATATTATGCTATAATCCACATTCAGTTTCCATAGTTCTCTCTCTGGATGCAGATGGCTCTTTCCATCAGTCTATTGGAATTGCTTTAATCGTCTAATTGTTGAAAAGAGCCAAGTCCATCACAATTGATCATCATACAATCTTCTTGCTGCTATGTACAATGTTTTCCTGGTTCTACTCACTTTACTAAGCATCAGTTCATGTAAGCCTTTCCAGGCTTTTTTGAATTCAGCCTGTTCATTATTTCTTATAGAACAATAATTTCCATTACATTCATATACCATAACTTATTCAGCCATTCCCTAACTGATGGGAATCCACTCAATTTCCAGTTCATTGTCAAGCAGTGTTTAAAAGGTGATGGGAAACACGAGAATATTGGCATATGGAGGACAGTTCCAAGTATTCTACACTAATTTTATTTCTGATGCAGGTTAACCATCAGCTATCTGGCCATTGAGTAGCATGCATTTTTTCCCCCAATAATATATTTCTTTGAGGCTATTCTTTTTGCCACTTATACAAATGTAATTACTCACTGGAAATTGACTTGCTTTTTGAGTGTTCTTCACTTCTTTAAAGAACCTGGTATTTCTTGATAGCAATAAAATATGACAAGGAAAAATATTGGGGGTTTTTAAATGTGTTTTTATTTCAGGGGGACATTTGGAGATTATTTAATAAAAAAAATCTGTACAATTTCCCAAAGGTAATCTCACCTTTTCTCCTCTAATTCTGGGCCTACTTTATTATCTATACACTGATGGATGAGCTCTATGCTGTTATTTCTTTCAAATACTATTTTATGATCTTGATACTTGGATGACATATCCTATTTGGAATAGAACCCTTAGGGCAATATATTACTTTACCAAATAAATTGTTTTAAACAGAATTCAAATATATAAAGTGTAATAGAAAGCACCATTGGATTGTGTATTCTTTCATTTTTCAGTCAATTATGTGACTATCAAATTGTGGAATTATACATATTATTATTTGTGAAAACCTGCATGTTCTTTTCTTATATCCTGTTCAAAGATGCCTTTGATATATATATAGCTATATATATATATATATATATATATATATTCAGATAAAAATGTATAGAGATTGTAAGATAAGTCATATGGGCTAGCCAAGTTTTATAATTTATTCTTATTCATTTTATCTTAGCAGATTTATTTAATTCTCATGGCTTCCAATTTCTTTTTTGGTTGTGTTTTTTTTTTTTTTTTTTTGGAGCAGGGTTTATAAATCCAGACTGAACCATCTAGGCCATAGTTTCTAAAGAATTTTTTTGTCTGTTTTTATTTTGTCTTAGTAATCCCTTTGTATGCTTAAAAAATGATTGAGAACCAAGAGAACTTTTGTTTATGTGAGTTATGTCTATTGATATTTTTCACATTAGAAATTGAAATATTTTAATATATTGTAAAATATTTTTGTTCTTTTGACTCATTGAAAAGGTCTCAAAGACCCTTAGAGGGCCATGGATTATACTTTGAAACTTTTGCTGTAGATTAGTGAGAAAAGTACTATCTTCCTGAAAGAGGTAGAACTAAAGAAAACCATAGAGAAAGAGTTCTGGTCTCTGGGAACCAAATATAAAGCATTGCCATTACTAAATGAGCAATCCATAATTCACTACAATCACACCTAGCCTCTACATCACTAATCCAGAACCACTAAACACTGTCAGAAACACCACACCCTACCACACTTGATCAGCAATGGGAAGAGAAGAGGTACTCCTTTAAATCCCAAGCTTTCATTACCAATTACACAGAGCTGTGCTGATTCCATTCTTAACCTTAACAAATAAGAGCTTAACAATCATATTTCAATAGCTTCAGTTATAGTTCATTTGAATCCAATAGCTCAAGGTCTATGAAGGATGTCCCTTATCACCTCTTCATTTTTATGTGTCTCCTTTACCAAGTTGACTCTTTTTCATGATTTTTTTTTTTGCATCACTCTCATTTTTCTTCCTAATTGTTCCTCTACCTATTTTACTTGATTTTCAAACTCCTTTTTTTAGCCTTTCCATGGCCTGAGCCAAATTCATATTTTCTTGGGGCATTGGATGGAGGAGTTTTGCTTTTATTATCTTGAGTGTATGTTTTGATTTTCCTTTTTTGTTGTTTGTTCATCCTCCAGTCTATTTCTTGACTTTTAATTCTTTGTTAAAATAAGGTTCTGCCTCCAGAATGTAGGGTGCATTGTTCCAAGCTTCAAGATTTTTGTGTAGCTGTTTCCAGAGATACTTCTAGGGACCTGTAAGTTTTCAGTTTCTTCAAAGTTATATGATCTAAGGAGAGGTATTTATTACTCTCCAACCCTGTTCTCTGGTTTTTGGTTACCACAAGCATTCTTTTCCACTCTGGAACTGTGAAGAGAGCCCCTGCTCCACCAAGGCTTGCAAGTTCTGGTGTGCTAGTACTCCTGCTTGTCCTGGGACTGCCCAGGACTTCAACCCAGATCTGAGTATGAGCAAGCAAGAGACTCCAGCCCCCAGTGCCAACAAAGAAATCCCTGCAATTTCCTTATGACCAGTTGTTTGACCCCCTTAGTTTCTGTGGGCTGTGTTCTCAGAGTAATCACTGATGCTGCAGATTCAGCGGCTCCAAATGTCTGCTCCTGGTTTTCTGGGATGTGGTCTGTGCTGGCTGCAGCCTGCACTGGACTATGCTCCTCTCTCACACTGGTGTCACAGACCTTTCCTTCCTACTTTTTAAGTTATCTTTGGTGGGGAAATAATTTCATCTGTCTTTTTGTGGGTTCTGCCATTTTAGGAATTGTTTTATGGAATTATTTAAAGATTTTCAGAGGAGTTTTGGGGGGAGCTCATTTGAATAGATACCTTTTCTTCACCATCTTGGTTCCACCTCACATCTAAGATTTATCTTACATCTTCTATGTGTTACTTCTCAAACATGACAAATTAATGTATTCCCTTTGCAACTATATTAGTTCTCTTTACACAAACTCCTTTTTCTTCTTCACTGGAATAATTTGTCTTTTTGTCAATATAATTCCATTTTTAAGAGTCATTAATCTTGAACCATCTTCTTCTGTAGTGTCTTGCACCAAGAGATCTTACTACTTTCTTTCTCTGTTTTCTTGGAAACCTACTGTTCCAACATTCAACAATTTTTTGAGCTAATGCCTTTTATGTGAAAGGTAGCCTAGTCTTGTGGGAAAATATACTGGGTTTGTAGTAAGGGAAACTGATATCATATTTTATAAAGATACTTTGTAGATATATGATCTTGAGCAAGTCATCTAACCTCTCAGAGTCTCAGCTTATTCATCTGCTAAATGGAGACAATAATATTTGCATTATTATCTATGTCATGGATCTGCATCTGTATTTGAAGATTGTAGTTTTGATGAAGATGAGAATAAGAATGATGATGATGGTGATGCTGCCGTAGCTACTGGTGGTAATGATGGTGCTGTTGGCGATGATGATGATTTGCAAAACTTTATAGTAGGTATTAGGAATATAAAGATGAAAAATGACCAAATATGTGCTCTTCAGAAGTTGCTAAGGCATATGCACTAATAAGCATTCTACAAGGATGAGTGTGATAAGGACAGAGGAGAATCAATCAAAGATCAATGAAAAAATTAAGGAGGGAAAAATCAGTTTTATCTAAGAAATGATACAGAAACAACAAAACTTTTCCAACATATCCCCCTCCTTCTCACATTCTTCCCCTGTCCCCCTCTCACTAGCATCTATCATAAATTATAAGATGGTGTAGTAACTTGTTCCCAAAGTTCCAATCACTTCCACTTCAATAACCAGTCCCTTCTTATTGGTCAGAATGAGGTTTAAATAGCATTTCCACTTGTGGCTTTTTCTACCCTAGGAAAGAAGAATTTGATCAACATGACAAGTCAAGAATTTCTGGTTACATACTTTTGAGTGGAGCTTCCAGAAAATCTCTAGAGAGTCCTTATTATTTGATGTTGACTATATTTCCAGCATCATGATATGCTTGTAGAATCAATCATCTATTGCCTCCTAGGGGACTGATGATTATAATATAATAATTCAAATGGTTCCATTTCTCCTTCTAATTTTTAGTTAAGTGTTTTCAATTGTGTTCCCCAATCCTAACCCTACTTTGGATGCAGAGATTTCAAAACTAATTTTTTTGGATATATAATGGGGCTGCACTGCTGCTGGGATAATTTACAGAGATAAAAGAAGAAAAGGAGGAATCTCCCCACAGTGATTTCATATGGTGGCAAATGCACTTCATTGTCCCAACTCAACTTCATTGATTAACTCAAATGAATATATGTATATAAGTATACATACATAAATATATAAGTATGTATATACTTATATATAAGTATGTAGGTAAGTAGAAATACATATATTTATATTTATAGACAATGGAAGCAAAGTCATGGGTGTGTGTGTATGTGTGTATGTTTGTGTTTATTTATTATAGCAATTCATAAAACTGCCCATTTAGGAATAGTAAGGTAAAGATCTGTTTCAATAGGCAGAATATTAACACTAATAAAATTGTTGTAAAGTTACAGAATGTTAGAGAGTCAAATCCAAATAACTTTCCGCTATGTCTTGTAAAGTTGAACATCTTTTCTTTTGATTTAGAATTCTTGCCCTCTTTTAAACCTACTGAAACTTTATGCTCTTTATGGCTCTTGTTATCTTCCAGGCTGTGTGCCTGGAATTTGCTATCTTCATCTATTGTCCTTTGAGTATTAGAGGGCTAAGATAGGATAAAAGATTTCCTGAGGAAAACTTCTTTATGGACTTTCCTTTCTTTTTCTAAGGGTGCGATATGCCCAAGTATTTTTGATCTGCAATAAGATTGCTACCAAGGCCTCAATGCAAACAATGGCTATAATTTATCGCTTATCTCCCAGAAAGGCATTTTTCAGTCTGGACTTATAGTTAACTTGTGTTGTATCTTCCTTTCTCTTCTCTCCCCTCCTGGATGGCCATATGTTGATTGGCTGCTTGTGTTTCCTACCACTTTGCTCTTCTATGTTCTTCAATAAATCATTGGCTACATATATAACATGTTTCAAATACCTCTATATGATCAAAGGCCTCAAGAAGCTGTTACTATTAAAATATGTAATTTATTATTAAAAATTAATAACACTCTGGTGAATAGACCAAAACAGGACTATTAAATTTGTCCCTAAAAAATGGTGGCAAGAGAGTTAAATAATTTTAGAGTTGTATTTCGAGGTTGGTTAAAAAAAAAAAGCTGAATAATTTATAAAGCCAAGTAGGCAAACATGGTACATAAATCTGGGTTCAAGCCCTGCCTCTGCCATATACTAGCTGAGTGACCATTGGCATATCACTTACCTTTCAGTGTTCTAGCAAATGTTTTTAAGGATTATAAATTATAGATGAATTTTGATCTGCAATTTTATATTATGAGTTTTATATACCCATGATTTTGCATATACACATACCCCACACACTCCCACACATCCACACACCATAAATATGAAGTTATAGGTTGATTAACAAAATGGTAACAAGTAGCATTTAATAAGGCTGCTTTATTTTTTTTTTTACTACATTGTAAGAATACTCTAAAAAAGCAAAAAAAAAAAAAAAAAAAACCAATGTGTTTGTAAATATTCAAAAGGGCTTTTTAAAATGTCATTATAGGGGCAGCTAGTTGGTGTAGTAGTAGAGCACCAGCCCTGAAGTCAGGAGGACCTGAGCTCAAATTTGGCCGACACTTACCACTTCCTAGCTTGTGATCCTGGGCAAGTCACTGAACCCCAATTGCCTCAAGGCAAAAAAAGCCATTGTAAAATAAATAAAACCTCTAGTGAGGGAAAAGTTTTATCATGAAATAAAACTGGATAAGATTTTTTTAATAGCCAAAACCTAATTCCTAGTTTACACTAAAACGAACATTTCAATATCTTTTTCTGAGTATCAATTCTAAGATTGACATTCTGTATATCAATGAATGTTTAAGGTCTATAGTAAGGGAGATAAGTATATCAATGATAATTAATTGAGTCAATACAAGGAAAGATTTTCAAGAATCTCCAAGGGATGTGATAAATTAAGTAGCTAAGAAATGTTCATCGAACTTAGCCATTTTCCTCTCTATATACCAGTAGTTATTTTGTAGAGTTAATGATAGTAGCAAGTGAAGTAGTGAACTTTTGTATTTTCCAATCAATCTATGAAAATTAGTTGAGGGTTTCCTATATGCCTACAATAGTGATAAATAAGCTCCAATTCTAATATGTGCCAGTTATTGTTTTTGTTATCATTGTTTCTACAGAGACACCATCACTATCAATTCATATTTTGGTTTTGAAACTGATAAAAATGATCAAAACTATTTTCTTCTCTTGTAACTTTTCCTATGCTTTCAAAAGTTAGAAGCAAAAAGTATAAGATGTGCAGTTGACAGCAAGTAAATACATATTTTACTCTATCATGATAATTTAACAAGTCAGGACACATTCTTTTTTTTAACAGAAGTGATATCTAGCTCAGAAATTGCTCTTTTGCAATCTAAAATTCCAAGAGTCATGAGGCCAATTTCTACTTTCCTGTAAAATTATAGCTACACAAAGTGCTATCTGTTGGAGTAAACAGGGATTCATTTACTTGTTGCTAGTCCAATCATAATCTTCATCTTTTCCTGAAGCAACCATGTGTCTTGACTGTATTAAGTGTCTGGTTTTGATATCATAGGATATTTGGCATGTCCAACAAAAGAACCGTATTCAAGTGCTGTTCAAGTATCCCACCCCAGCAACATGATTCTAGGTTCTCAGAGAATATTGTGGTGTTTTGGAACATTATGGTTATGTAGTTGATATAGATTGTGCTTGTTCTTTGGAGTAGAATGTCTGGCAGCTTCTATTGAATTGAAAATACTTTGGATTTGTCATTGAGTTTGTCTGTTATCCTAGCCAATCCCAGCCAGTTATGTTCAGAGAGGTTCATTAGTCGGCCACTAGGTTATGATTTGAGATGAGAGAGGTATCACAGTATGTCAGAAAAGGGGAGAATGCAAAGAACATTGCCTGAAGTCTAAGGACCTGAGTTCAAATCTTGTCTCTATTATTTACTATCTGTGTAATCTTGGATAAGTCATGAAACTTCCCTTTGCCTAGCCTATGAATCATTCTATTATTCTGGATGTTGTTTGAATGTGTTGCTATGATTATGGGAGGGAAGCCAGTGAGAGGCTATCAAAGAAATGTGACTATGTGGACCACCCTTTTAAATGATGCTTTTAGGGGCAGCCGGGTGGTGCAGGGAAAAGAGCGCCAGCCCTGAAGTCAGGAGGTCCTGGGTTCAAATCTTACCTCGGACTCAATGCCCCTCTGTGTGACCCTGGGCAAGTCGCTTAACTTCAATTGCCTGAGCAGCAAAAAAAAAAAAAAAAAAAAAAAAAAAAAAAAAAAAAAAAGATGCTTTTGGTGACTCAGTAAGGAGACCAACTGACCCTTTCTGCAGATCTTCCAAGCCATTTTCAGCTGGAAAATTATTCTACTCCATCTTTTTGTGAGTTCTGACACTAAAACTTACTTAGAGTTATTATTTAAAGGTATTTGGAAGGGTTTCAGAAAGAACTTAGGCAAGTTCTTGTCTTTACTCTGCCATCTTGGCTCCACCTTCTAAGTACTGCAAAACTTGCTTTAAATATATATTAATAGTCATTTTTTTCTGGTGAATAAGCTTTTTTCAAATATGAATCTGATCAAAATCTTTCATTGGATAAATTAGACTTTAAATAATCTCACAGGTCTTAAGATTTTTGATATTTAGCTGAACATATTTTATTATATGGAAAACAGGCTTTTTGGAATATTTGAGGATCAAATTTTACAATAACAGAAATGATTCATGTTCTTAATATGACTGTTTAGAGTAGTGGGGGTCAATAATATGGAAATTAACTTATATAGGGAAAATAGGGTCTGTCCACAAAAGTTTTATTGGAGCCTCATACTTGGCTGGGCAACTGAATGTCACAGTGAATCAAGTGCCAGGCTTAGAATGAAGCTAATCTTCCTGAATTCAAATCTGTTTTGTCACATATTAGCTATGTGACCCTACACAAGTTACTTAACACAGTTTACCTCAGTTTCCTCATCTGTAAAATGAGCTGGAGAGTAAATGTGAAAACACTCCAGCATCTTTGTCAAGAAAACCCCAAATGGGATCAGGAAGATTTGGACACAACTGAAATGACTGAACAATGATATCATTGGCTAAAATTATTTCTTTGAGGAGAGAATTCTGGGAAGATGGAAGAATAGGTCAGAAATAGGTCCTCCACCGAAAAAGACAGAACATTGCCTCAGAGGGAATATATAGAACAGTGGAAATAAGTCATCAGTAAAGCAGTTGTTTTCCTTAGACAATCTAAGAAAGACACTAGGACATACCTGACCAGGACCAGAAATTCAGTCTGAATGAAGTGTAAATAACAAACAACAAACCATGAGGCAGCTGGTGTTAGGAGGCAGCTTCAGCCTTAGAAACTTTCATCTCAGCAACAGTGTGGGGGTCTGGTGCAGAATGGAAGAAGATTGAAGGGCGTGCCCACAGCACATTTTGCTGACTGGATGCATCCTGGGCTGGACTGCTGCTGCTGGTGAGTGCTGCACCTGGTGAGTGCAGTAGCAGAAGGTCCGGTCAGCCCAAAGGCTGTGGGTACTTAAAGGAGAGCCAAGTCCTGGGTTTCATTTGCAGGGCAGAGAGGACAGCTGTAGTTTGCAACCATTGAAAAGACCACAGGCAGCAAAATTAATTGGTAGGACAGCATAACCAACAGCTCTAATGGGGGCTTAAGAGTGGAAAGGAAAGTCCAAGGTTTAGCCTCAGAACAGACCTCAGAAAATAATGATAAGAAGGAAACTGAAGCTTGGGGCATTATTCCCCATACTTTGTGGTGAGAACTTAATCATATTAATAACAGCTAAAATAAAAATAAAACCAAAAAAATATAAACAAATGAAAATGAGTCAGGAAAGGAGAAAGAATTCAACTATAAATAGCTACTATGGAAATAGAGAAAATATGGGTTTTTTTTTTTTTCCAGAAGAAGATAATGGAGTTTTAAAAGAAAAAAGGCACTCCTTTTTCACTGAGAAATGTCAAAGGATCCCAAAGCACAAAAAGAGTTCTTTGAAGAATTTAAAAAAGAACTTTAAAAATCAAATAAAAAAGACTAAGGATAAACTAGGGGGAAAAAAGAGCAATCCCAGAAAATCAAGAAATTTTTTTTAAAGTAAACCAATTTGAAATAGTAAATCAAAAACTTAAGGAAGAAAATAATCCCTTGAAAACTAGAATTGAGCAAAGAGAAGCGAATGACACTCTAAGCTACCAAGAAATAATAAAAGAAAATCAAAAGGATGGAAAAAATAGAAGAGAAAGAGAACTATCTCAACAACAACAACAAAAACAACTGATCTGAAGAACACATCAAGGAGACATCACTAAAGAATAATTAGACTACCTAAAATTATCATTAAAAAAGGAATCTTTATACAATATTACAAGAAATTATCAAGAAAAATTGTTCTGAAGTTCTAGAACAAGAAGGCAAACCAGAAAAGGGAAAAAAATTCACCTATTATCACTTTAAAGAGATCCTAGGAGGAAAACTTAACAGGAATATTATAACCAAGGTTCAAAATTCTCAGTTTAAAGAAAAAAATGGAAACAACAAGAAAAAAAATTTAAATATTGTGGAGCTACAATATAGAGCAAAAAATTTGGAATTAAAATCAAGGTTTTTAAAAAACTTTTTAATTTACAAGCAAAGAAGTGTAATCCTGAATGGGAAAAAAATGACAAAATTGACAAAAAATGAAAGACTTTCAGGTATTTGTGACAAAAGCAGCAGGATTTAAGGGAAATTTTATCATAGAATATCCAGAAGAAATATAAGGTAAACATTAAAGATAAATTATAAGGAACTCAGATAAATTATAAGGAACTCAATAAGTTAAATTCTTTACTTCTTATATGTGAAAATATAATTCTGTTTTATCTGTCATTTTTATTTAGGTAGTTGGAAAGAAAAGCTTGGGCTAAAATGAATCTGATGGGGTGATTCTAAAAAGCATAAAACTCTAGAGAGAGATTAAAAAGGAGCAATTATCTCAATCAAATGGCAGAAAAGGAAAAACTTATAGAGAAGAAGCTAGTAGGGAGAGGACAGATAGTGCTGAAACATTACTCTTATCAGGAATGGGTTAAAGAGGAAAGAACATCTATATCTAGAAGGACATAAACGTTTTCTAAATTCAGAAAAAATATGGTCTCTTGGAGGGATGGATAGTTTAATAGTAGGAGGTAAAGGTAATAGGTAGAAGTAAAGCAGAGGGGTGAGGATGGATAGGAATAGAGTGAGAAGGATGGCAAGGAAAAATAGGAAGGAAGAA